>NC_044904.1:54577944-54634660 GCF_001633185.2 Quercus lobata
TCCGAGGCCACAAGCACGCCCACATGGTCCACAACAGCAACGCGGAGGCCGCGAGGCATGCATGAGACACGAGGACGGCTTCGAGGTCCTGCCGACGCCCCGCAAGGAGCATCGACTAGGAACGAATCAACTAGAGGGACGAGTGCCTTCGAGGCAGGTATGCAGCACAGGGACCCGAATTGCATTCAAGCGATGCTCAGAACAACGCTGATTGGGAGCATGCCGAACAGTTCGAGTTTTACTATGGCAAAAAGTTACCTTTGGTCATAGTTTCGACAATAACCATTGAACCGTAAGGAATTTTTAGACGTGGGCTAAATGTTTTAGAAAGTAGATATTATGGGCTTGAATTTGAATGCAAATTTTTAATTCTTTCGACAAATATCAAGAGACTTATTGTCGTTTGAATTTGGACCATCGAGTTTTACTCGAAATTCGGAGTACAACTATGTGCGGATAGAAGGGCATAAAAATGGATGTCAAAGCTTTTTTTCTCGGATTTGGTGCTAAAATATTAGACATATACCTTGAGAACAAACCACACAAAATCAATTTTTGCGAAAAAAATACTTTGGTGGCTAGTTATTCACAAGACTTCATCGCCTTGAAAATATGCCGAAAAGTGACCTTTGGTCATAGTTTCGACAATAACCATTGAACCGTAAGGAATTATTAGACGCGGGCTGTATGTTTTAGAAAGTAGACATTATGGGCTTGAATGTGAGCACAAATTTTGAATTCTTTCGGCAAAAAACAAGAGAGTTATTGTCGTTTGAATTTGGACCATGGAGTTTTACTATGCCGAAAAGTTACCTTTGGTCATATTTTCAACAATAACCCTTGATCCGAAGGGAATTGTTAGACGCGGGCTGAATGTGTTAGAAAGTAGACATTATGGGCTTGAATGTGAACACAATTTTTTAGTTCTTTCAACCAAAACCAAGAGAGTTATTGTCATTTGAACTTGGACTTTTACTATGGCAAAAAGTGACCTTTGGTCAAAGTTTCGACAATAACCATTTAACCGTAGGGAATTGTTTGACGCGGGGTGAATGTTTTAGAAAGTAGACATTATGGGCATGAATATGAACACAATTTTTTAATTCTTTTGACAAAAAACAAGAGAGTTATTGTCGTTTGAATTCGGACCATCGAGTTTTACAATGCCAAAAGGTGACCTTTGGTCATAGTTTCAACAATAACCATTGAACCGTAAGGAATTTTTAGACGCGGGCTGAATGTTTTAGAAAGTAGATATTATGGGCTTGAATTTGAACACAAATTTTGAATTCTTTCGACAAATATCAAGAGAGTTATTTTCGTTTTAATTTGGACCACCGAGTTTTATCAGAAATTCGGAGTACAACATTGTGTGGATAGAAGGGCATAAAAATGGATGTCAAAGCTTTTTTTTCTCGGATTTGGTGCTAAAATATTAGACATATACCTTGAGAAAAATCCACAAAAAATCTAGTTTTGCAAAAAAAAATACTTTGGTGGCAAGTTATTAACGAGACTTCATCGCCTTGAAAATATGCTGAAAGGTGACCTTTGGTCAAAGTTTTGACAATAACCATTGAACCGTAGGGAACTGTTAGATGCGGGCTGAATGTTTTAGAAAGTAGACATTATGGGCTTGAAAGTGAGCACAAATTTTGAATTCTTTAGTCAAAATAGAAGAGAGTTATTGTCGTTTGAATTTGGACCATGGAGTTTTACTATGCCGACAAGTGACCTTTGGTCATATTTTCAACAATAACCCTTGAACCGAATGGAATTGTTAGACGCAGGCTGAATATTTTAGAAAGAAGACATTATGGGCCTGAATGTGAACAAAATTTTTTAATTCTTTGAACAAAAAACAAGAGAGTTATTGTTGTTTGAACTTGGACCATCGAGTTTTACTATGGCAAAAAGTGACCTTTGGTCAAAGTTTCGACAATAACCATTTAACCGTAGGGAACTGTTAGACGCGGGGTGAATGTTTTCGAAAGTAGACATTATGGGCTTGAATTTGAACACAATTTTTTAATTCTTTCAACAAAAAACAAGAGAGTTATTGTCGTTTGAACTTGGACCATCGAGTTTTACTATGGCAAAAAGTGACCTTTGGGCAAAGTTTCGACAATAACCATTTCACCGTGGGGAATTATTAGACGCGGGGTGAATGTTTTAGAAAGTAGACATTATGGGCTTGAATGTGAACACAATTTTTTAATTCTTTCAACAAAAAACAAGAGAGTTATTGTACTTTGAATTTGGAACATCGAGTTTTACTATGCCAAAAAGTGACCTTTGGTCATAGTTTCGACAATAACCATTGAACTGTAAGGAATTTTTAGACGCGGGCTGAATGTTTTAGAAAGTAGATATTATGGGCTTGAATTTGAACACAAATTTTGAATTCTTTTGACAAATATCAAGAGAGTTATTTTCATTTTAATTTGGACCACTGAGTTTTATCCGAAATTCGGAGTACAACATTGTGCGGATAGAAGGGCGTAAAAATGGATGTCAAAGGTTTTTTTTCTCGGATTTGGTGCTAAAATATTAGACATATACCTTGAGAAAAATCCACAAAAAATCAATTTTTGCGAAAAAAATACTTTGGTGGCTAGTTATTAACGAGACTTCATCGCCTTGAAAATATGCCGAAAGGTGACCTTTGGTCAAAGTTTTGACAATAACCATTGAACCGTAGGGAATTGTTAGACGCGGGCTGAATGTTTTAGAAAGTAGACATTATGGGCTTGAATGGGAACACAAATTTTGAATTCGTTCAACAATAAACGGGGGAGTTATTGTAGTTTGAATTTGGACCATCAAGTTTTACCCGAAATTCGGTGTACAACTATGTGCGGATAGAAGGGCAAAAAAATGGATGTCTAATATCTTTTTCTCGGATTTAGTGCTAAAATATTCGACATATACCTTGAGAAAATTCCACACAAAATCAAGTTTTGCGAAAAAAAATACTTTGGTGGCTAGTTATTCACGAGACTTCATCGCCTTGGAAATATGCCGAAAAGTGACCTTTGGTCAAAGTTTCGACATTAACCATCGAACCGTTGGGAATTGTTAGAAGCGGGCGTAATTTTTTAGAAAGTAGACATTATGGGTTGAATGTGAACACAAATTTTTAAATCTTTCGACAAAAAACAAGAGAGTTATTGTTGTTTGAATTTGGACCATCGATTTTTACTATGCCAAAAAGTGACCTTTGGTAATAGTTTCGACAATAACCATTGAACCGTATAGAATTTTTAGACGCGGGCAAAATGTTTTAGAAATTTGATATTATGGGTTTGAATTTGAACACAAATTTTGAATTCTTTCGACAAAAATCAAGGGAGTTATTGTTGTTTGAATTTGGACCATCGAGTTTTACCCGAAATTCGGACTACAACTATATGCAGATAGAAGGGCTTAAAAATGGATGTCTAAAGTTTTTTTCTCGGATTTGGTGCTAAAATATTAGACATATACCATGAGAAAAATCCACACAAAATCAAGTTTTGTGAAAAAAATACTTTGGTGGCTAGTTATTCACGAGACTTCATCGCCTTGGTAATATGCCGAAAAGTGACCTTTGGTCAAAGTTTCGACATTAACCATTGAACCGTTGGGAATTGTTAGAAGCAGGCTGAATTTTTTAGAAAGTAGACATTATGGGCTTGAACGTGAACAAAAATTTTTAATTCATTCGACTAAAAAAAAGAGTGTTATTATCGTTTGAATTTGGACCATGTAGTTTTACTATGCCGAAAAGTGACCTTTGTTCATATTTTCGACAATAAACCTTGAACCGTAAGGAATTGTTAGACGCGGGCTGAATGGTTTTGAAATAGACATTATGGGCTTGAATGTGAACACAAATTTTTAATTCTTTCGACAAAAAACAAGAGAGTTATTGTCGTTTGAATTTTGACCATGGAGTTTTACTATGCCGAAAAGTGACCTTTGGTCATATTTTCGACAATAACCCCTGAACCATAAGGAATTGTTAGACGCGGGCTGAATGTTTTAGAAAGTAGACATTATGGGCTTCAATGTGAACACATATTTTGAATTTTTTTGACAAAAAACAAGAGAATTATTGTCGTTTGAATTTGGACCATCGAGTTGTACCTGAAATTCGGAGTACAACTATGTGCAGATAGAAGGCCGTAAAAATGGATGTCTAAGGTTTTTTTCTCAAATCTGGTGCTAAAATATAAGACATATACCTTGTCACCAATCCACATTAGATCAAGTTTTGCGAAAAAATATTTTGGTGGCTAGTTAATCACGAGACTTCATCACCTTGAAATTTTTCCGAAAAGTGGCCTTTGGTCATAGTTTTGACATTAACCATTGAACCGTAGGGAATTGCTAGAAGCGGGCTGAATGTCTTAGAAAGCAGACATTATGGGCTTGAATGTGGATGCAAATTTTTAATTATTTCGGAAAAAACAAGAGAGTTATTGTCGTTGAATTTGGATCATCGAGTTTTACTCTGCCGAAAAGTAACCTTTGGTCATAGTTTCGATAATAACTATTGAACCATATGGAATTTTTAGACGTGGGCAAAATGTTTTAGACAGTTGATATTATGGGCTTGAATGTGAACACAAATTTTGAATTCTATCGACAAAAATCAAGAGAGTTATTGTCGTTTTAATTTGGACCAATGAGTTTTATCTGAAATTCGGAGTAGAACTATGTGTGGATAGAAGGGCGTAAAAATGGATGTCTAAAGTTTTTTTCTCAGATTTGGTGCGAAAATATAAGACATATACCTTGAGAACAATCCACCCAAAATCAATTTTTGCGAAAAAGATACTTTGGTGGCTAGTTATTCACGTGACTTCATCGCCTTGAAAATATGCCGAAAAGTGACATTTGGTCAAAGTTTCGACAATAACCATTAAACAGTAGGGAATTGATAGACGCGGGCTTAATGTTTTAGAAAGCAGACATTATGGGCTTGAATGTGAACACAAATTTTGAATTCTTTCGACAAAAGACAAGAGAGTTATTGTCGTTTGAAGTTGGACCATCGAGTTTTACTGAGCCAAAAAGTGACCTTTGGTCATAGTTTCGACAATAACTATTGAACCGTAAATAATATTTAGACGCGGGCAGAATGTTTTAGAAAGTTGACATTATGGGCTGGAATTTGAACAAAAATTTTGAATTCTTTCGACAAAAATCAAGGGAGTTATTGTCATTTCCATTTGGACCATCGAGTTTTATCCGAAATTCGGAGTACAACTATGTGCAGATAGAAGGGCGTAAAAATGGGTGTCTAATGTTCTTTTCTCGAATTTGGTGCAAAAATATTAGACATATACCCTAAGAACAATCCACACAATTTGTGAAAAAAATAATTTGGTGGCGAGTTATTCAAGAGACTTCATCATCTTGAAAATATGCCGAAAAGTGACCTTTGCTCAAAGTTTTGACAATAACCATTGAACAGTAGGGAATTGTTAGACGCGGGCTTAATATTTTAGAAAGCAGACATTTTCGGCTTGAATGTGAACACAAATTTTTAATTCTTTCGACAAAAACAAAAGAGTTATTGTTGTTTGAATTTGGTCCATCGAGTTTTACTATGTCAAAAAGTGACCTTTGGTAGTAGTTTCGACTATAACCATTGAACTGTAAGGAATATTAAGACGCGGGATGAATGTTTTAGAAAGTAGACATTATGGGCTTGAATTTGAACATAAATTTTGAATTCTTTCGACAAAAATCAAGGGAGTTATTGTCGTTTGAATTTGTACCATTGAGTTTTACCCGAAATTCGGAGTACAACTATGTGCGGATAGAAGGGCGTAAAAATGGATGTCTAAGGATTTTTTCTCGGATTTGGTGCTAAAATATTACACATATACCCTGAGAAAAATCCACACAAAATCAATTTTTGTGAAAAAAATACTTTGGTGGCGAGTTATTCACAAGACTTCATCGTCTTGAAAATATGCCGAAAAGTGACCTTTGGTCAAAGTTTCGACAATAACCATTGAACAGTAGGGAATTGTTTGACGTGGGCTGAATGTTTTAGAAAGTAGACATTTTGAGGTTGAATGTGAACACAAATTTTTAATTCTTTCGACAAAAAAAAAAAAGAGTTATTGTCGTTTGAATTTCGACCATCGAGTTTTACTATGCCAAAAAGTGACGTTTGGTAATTGTTTCGACAATAACCACTAAACCGTAAGGAATTTTTAGACGTAGGCTAACTGTTTTAGAAAGTAGACATTATGGGCTTGAGTTTGAACACAAATTTTGAATTCTTTCAATAAAAAACAAGTGAGTTATTGACATTTGAATTTGGACAATCGAGTTGTATCGAAATTCGGAGTACAACTATGTGCAGATAGAGGGGCATAAAAATGGATGTCTATGGTTTTTTTCATGGAGTTCGTTCAAAAATATTAGACATATACCTTGACAAAAATCCACACAAAATCAAGTTTTGGGAAAAAAATACTTTGGGGGCTAGTTATTCACGAGACTTAATCACCTTGAAAATATGCCGAAAAGTGACCATTGGTCATCGTTTCGACAATAACCATTGAACCGTAAGGAATTGTTAGATGCGGGCTGAATGTTGTAGAAAGTAGACATTATGGGCTTGAATGTGAACAAAAATTTTGAATTCTTTCGGCAAAAAACAAGAGAGTTATTGTCGTTTGAAGTTGGACCATCGAGTTTTACTTTGCCAAAAAGTGATCTTTGGTCATATTTTCGACTATAACCATTGAACCGTAAAGAATGTTTAGGCGTGGCTGAATGTTTTAGAAATTTGACATTATGGGCTTGAATTTGAACATAAATTTGAATTCTTTCGACAAATATCAAGGGAGTTAGTGTCGTTTGAATTTGGACCATTGAGTTTTACCCAAAATTCGGAGTACAACTATGTGCGGATAGAAGGGCGTAAAAATGGATGTCTAAAGTTTTTTTCTTGGATTTGGTGCTAAAATATTAGACATATACCCTGAGAAAAATCTACACAAAATCAAGTTTTGCGAAAAAAATACTTTGGTGGTGAGTTATTCACGAGACTTCATCGCCTTGAAAATATGCTGAAAAGTGACCTTTGGTTAAAGTTTCGACAATAACCATTGAACAGTAGCGAATTATTAGACGCGGGCTTAATGTTTTAGAAAGTAGACATTATGGGCTTGAATGTGAAAAAAAAAAATTAATTCTTTCGACAAAAAATAAAAGAGTTATAGTCGTTTGAATTTGGTCCATCAAGTTGTCCCCGAAATTCGAAGTACAACTATGTGTGGATAGAGGGGCGTAAAAATGGATGTCTATGGTTTTTTTCATGGATTTGGTGCAAATATATTAGAAATATACCTTGACAAAAGTCCACACATAATCAATTTTCGGGAAAAAAAATACTTTGGTGGCTAGTTATTCACGAGAATTAATTGCCTTGAAAATATGCCGAAAAGTGACCTTTGGTCATAGTTTCGACAATAACCATTGAACCGTAAAAAATTGTTAGATGCGGGTTGAATGTTGTCGAAAGTAGACATTATGGGCTTGAATGTGAAAAATGTTTTGAATTCTTTCTACAAAAAACAAGAGATTTATTGTCATTTGAAGTTGGACCATCAAGTTTTACTGTGCCGAAAAGTGACCTTTGGTCATAGTTTCGACAATAGCCAATGAACCGTAAGGAATATTTAGACGCAGGCTGAATATTTTAGAAAGTAGACATTATGGGCTTTAATTTGAATATAAATTTTTAATGCTTTCGACAAAAATCAAGGGAGTTATTGTTGTTTGAATTTGGACCTTTGAGTTTTACCCGAAATTCGTAGTACAAATATGTGCGGATAGAAGGGCGTAAAAATGGATGTCTAAAGTTTTTTTCTCGGATTTGGTGCTAAAATATTAGACATATACCTTGATAAAAATCCACACAAAATCAATTTTTGCGAAAAAAATACTTTGGTGGCAAGTTATTCACGAGACTTCATCGCCTTGAAAATATGCCAACAAGTGACCTTTGGTCATAGTTTCGACAATAACCATTGAACCGTAAGGAATTGTTAGACGTGGGCTTAATGTTTCAAAAAGTAGACATTATGGGCTTGAATGTGAGCACAAATTTTGAATTCTTTTGTCAAAAAACAAGGGATTTATTGTCGTTTGAATTTTGACCATCAAGTTTTACTATGCCGAAAAGTGACCTTTTGGCCATATTTTCGACAATAACCATTGAACCGTAAGGAATTGTTAGACGCAAGATGAATGTTTTAGAAAGTAGACATTATGGGCTTGAATGTGAACACAAATTTTATATTCTTTTGACAAAAAACAATAGAGTTATTGTCGTCTAAATTTTGACCATCAAGTTGTACCCGAAATTCGTAGTACAACGATGTGCGGATAGAAGGGCGTGAAAATGGATGTCTAAAGTTTTTTCTTAGATTTGGTGCTAAAATGTTAGACATATACCTTGAGAAAAATCGACACAAAATCAAGTTTTGCGAAAAAAATACTTTGGTGGCTAGTTATTCACGAGAAGTCATTGCCTTGGAAATATGCCGAAAAGTGACCTTTGGTCAAAGTTTTGGCAATAAACATTGAACCGTTGGGAATTGTTAGATGTGGGCTTAATATTTTAGAAAGTAGACATTATGGGCTTGAATGTGAACACAAATTTTGAATTCTTTTTGTTAGGACATATGTGTTTCACTTGTTAGGAACATATGTCACTACTTTATGTAATTGGCTTATCCTTTGAAAAAACGCACTTTACCTGTATTTGGGTAGATTTAGGATGTGTTTAAATACTTCAAGAAACCATGTTTCAAGATCACGTGTTGAAGCCTTCAAGTCTGTCCAAGAAAATAAGTTGATAGTGCAAATTCATTAATGCTCGACAGCTGCATCTATCGAGCTTATGAAAGCTATTCAAAGACTGGTGTGCTCGACAGCTGCTCGACACCTCCTATCTGTCGAGGTTTATGAATTTCAGAATTCTAATATGATTTTCTTGGGATCCGTGAATATGACTTTGGGCTTTCTTTTCTCCTAACCCTAGACATATAAAAGGATTGTTTTAAGGGCCGTCAAACAGTTCATAAGTTGCACAAGCATTGAGCAAACTCTGTTCAAGCAAATTGTGACCGGAGATAAAGTTCTTGCCCTAGTTCATCTCTTTCTCTTGAACAAGTTGCTGTGTATGTGCACCGTAGGGTTTTGTGACCAAGCATCTTCTTAATCTTCATCGTGTGGATGAACTGAAGAACTTTGCAACCAACAATCTTCTTAGTTGGTGATTGAAGTCGCGTACTGGGATCCGTGAAATTGGTTAGTCATGTACTTGGGAGTCGTGCATCAGAAAGGGGAATTGTCACTACAGAGCAAGTCCAATTGGGTATTGGGTAAGGGTTCAACTGTAGGTTGGTAAGGTACTTGGGATTCCTTTACTTGTAACCGTTTGTTGTGATAATAGTGGAGTTTCGGGAGTGGCGACCTGAAAATCACCTGGCGGGTTTTTTGCCGTTAGGTTTTCCCCATTTGTAAAAAAATCACCTTGTTATTTATTTTTCGCTGCATAATTAGTTTATTGGTGATTTGTTTGTGCTACCACACGTTTGCATGATAAGTTGATTAATTGATAACTTGACTAATTAATTAATTAATTTCTATCACAAGGGGTCATTCAGTTTGTGGCCTATCAAGTGGTATCAAAGCAGACACACTTTGATTAGGGTTTTATCTTTGCTGTGTTGATCCATTGACCCTTGTTTGTCATGGATAGAGGACGGTCATTAATCATACCTCCTTTATTTGATGGCACTAACTATGCATACTGGAAAGTACTCATGAGAGCTTTCTTGCAGTCTTTAGATGAGAAAGTGTGGCAAGCTGTAGAGATAGGCTAGGCTAAGCCTACAGAAACGCTAACCGACTAGGATGATGCCAAGATTAAAGCGGCAAACTTCAACAGCAGAGCATTGAATGCGTTGTTCAATGCAATCACCAATGAGGAATTCAAGAAGATATCCTCAACTAAAACTGCCAAGGAGGCTTAGACCATCCTCCAGACAACCTATAAGGGTACAATGGCTGTAATAGATTCAAAACTTCAGAGGCTCACAACAAGCTTTGAAGAGATAAAAATGGAGGACGATGAGTCATTCGATGAGTTCTATGCCAAGCTAAAGGACACAGTGAACTCAGCCTTCAATCTTGGGGAAACCATTCCTGAACCCAAGATTGTAAGGAAAGCACTCAGATCTCTACCTGAGAGATTTCATGCCAAGATCACAGCAATAGAGGAATCAAAGGATATTGATAAGATTCCTTTGACTAACCTGGTTGAAAAGTTGTAGACCTACGAGCTAGGGTTAACAAGGATTGGCAAGATAGGTAAAGGCAAGAGCATGGCACTGAAGGCCAAGAGCAGTGAGACAGATGAGTATTCTGATGATGAAGATTCCAAGATGAAGTCCTATATCACCAGGCAGTTCAAGAAGTTTATGAAAAACACAAATGGAAAGGGTTTCGACAAGGATCGCAAGCAATCCAGTTCTTCTCAGTTTAAAGGCCAAGACAAAGGGAAGAAGGATGCTAAGGAAGGTGGTCAGTACACTATTCCCGCAGGACCTAAGTGCTTTGGCTGTCAAGGCTTTGGTCACATGAAGCATTAGTGTCCTACATATCTTAAGAGCATTGGGAAGAGCAAGGCATTTGCTGTTACCCTGAGTGACACCGAGCCTGAGGATGATTCCGACAATGATGATTATGGAATCTTAAATGCCTTCACGGCCACTATTAATCCTACTGATGGGATTGTTAAAGATGTGGTTGAAGAAGAGGAATTGGTGGAATCTAAGTTTGAGAAGATGGATGATTAAGATAACATTCATACAGCCTATGAAAAGTTGTACAAGCTTTCTGAGAAGCATAAGAAACTATATAGGCTAACCACCAAGAAGCTCAGTGATGTGGAACTTGACCATGAGGAGCTTTCCACAAAATTTAATGAGGCTAATCATACCATTAGGGCACTAAGGTTTGAGAACAATTTCTTGGCTGAGAAGACCAAGAAGCTTGAAGCAGAGCTGTGTCAAGTCAGAGCTCAGTTGGAAAGGACTTCAAGCGCAAAGCTAGATGAGATGCTAAGCATTCAAAAATCTGCTTCAGATCAAACAGGCTTAGGGTATGGTCTCTCTTCCTCTAATATTGCTTCTTCTAGTACTACTATTTTTGTTCCTCCTACTAATAATGTTAAAATTGAGAACAATGAGATTAAAACTGAATTAGCTAGTGAGAACATAGACAAAGGTAAATCTATCTTAGGAGCACCCCTTAAGCTTGAAAAGAAAGATGTTAAAAACCCTAGGGCTAAGAAGGCTAACTCTCAAAAGCCTAAACAAAAGAAGCAGCATCTCTGCCATCATTGTGGCGCTGCCGATCATACTCGACCAAATTGCTACAAGTGGCTTGCCACTCAACAGAGAAACGACATGATAGCATCTGGGAACTGGAATCAGCTTCAATCCTCTCTTGCTCCCCTTGAAGATCTTCTCAAAGCCCTCATGTTCCTTTCAAACTTGAATGGTTTTTCCCCCTCACCGCCGGTTCAAGGGTATAATCAAAGGAAAGGTTCTTCTAAGGTGTGGAAGGAAAACGACTCAAAGTGATTTATCACTTTTCTCTCTCTCTTCCTATTTTTTGTGTGTGCATTACTTATGTGTTTTGCTTTCAAGTTTTGAGTCAGTCTAGTTTTTATGCTTTGGTTGTTTAACATGTTTTTGTTTGGTTATTTTTCAATTTTTCTTTTTTTTTGTTTTTCATATAAAAATTTAAAAAAAAAATTGAAAAATTAGAAAAATACAAAACAGTTGTGTGTTTTGTGTACATTGGTACTTGTGTACCTTGGATGACCATTAAAACAAAGTCTTCTAAACTTTGTATCATTTGTAGCTTAGATGAGCATCTCTATGCACAACTAAGCAAGTGAGCTTTGTGGCTCTTGTTAGTGATGAGTAAGATTAAGTTATCTTTTGTACTTAACACTCGTAGTACTCTTTTTGACGTGAAGGACTAGAAAATCCTAAGAGAAAGACATAAATAACTATCTCACCACTGTTGCCTGCCAATCATAATATGACACCTGTATGCTTCGACATAGCAAAAGTGCAATGTCAATGACATTTGTGTGCTTAGGCATAACAAAATTGGAATGTCAAATATCATTGGGTATTTCTTTTCTCTCTCTAATATGCCCATGCATGATATGCTTAAAAGAAAAAATATACAAAAGAAAAAAATAAAAGCAAAAAGATCAAAAATGCTTTAAAAATGATTGCAAGCGTGTATTCTAGGAGATGTGGGAGTTATAGGATGTACCTCGAAAGTGATAGTCCCCATCAAGCAATTATGATTGTGTGTAAGTTAAAGTGATTTTCGCATATCTCAAATCGTCATAACTTGTATACATATATGCAATCTTGCGATGTTTTTCACACACAACACGCAATATTCTTTGTTATTCTTGATACATGTGTAGGTATAATGTGATTTGACCATCACAAGATTTTACATGTATTAATGTATGCTCACTAAACTGTCTTGACTTGTTTTTGAAATATAAAATTGGTTAGACTTGTTTAGTGTGTGTGTGTGTTTTTGAGGATCCATGTGCTTAAAATTTTTATTGAGAGATGATTTTGAGAGTCTAATATGTTGATTGGATCATTGGTTGAGTTGCATGTTGGATTGCATTCATGTTTGTGTTTTTCACATCTCGAAAAACTGGTTTTAAAAGCTTGCTTGACACCTCCTCGATACCTTGCTGTCTGTCGAGCTTCTTCAGCTTTTTCTTATCGCAATCCCGACAGCTCCTCGACACCTGGTGGATCGATCGAGAATGCTTCTGCCTCCTCAATAGCTTCTTGACACCTGCTGGATCAATCGAGATTCTGATCTGGTATCTGATGATTTGTTCCTCAATACCTATATCTGTCAGCGACCATTTTTCTCGACACCTCTCGACACCTTCATCTGTCGAGATTTATTGGTACACTATTTAAGCTCCTTGTGCGATCCGGAACTCATTTCGCTCGATCTCTCTCTTAATACTTCTCTGATTTCTCTCCCAAACTCTCTCATCTCACTCCAATAATTGTTCCTCAAGGTTTCTTCAAGCTTTTTCAAGTTTTTCTTCACTTGGTAAGCTTCTAATCCTTTCACATTCATGCATTTCATGTTTTTGAAACCTAGGTTTTGGGGTTTTTGTAAAAATTTTGGGGTTTTTCAAAATTGATGAGTTTTTATTGAAATTTTGGGATGGGTTTTCACTTAAATGAGTTTAAAACCTCATATGTTGCATCACATTAGCATTATAATGGTATTTTCATGCATTTAGATGTGTGCTATCTGTTTGTGTGCTGATAGGTTTGGATTAGGCTGAGCCCATGATGAAATTTCTTTTGCATGTCACATGTTCATGCATTTCCCATGCATACATACTCTCTTTTCAATATAATTGTTATATTTGAAATTGCTTGGGACTTTTCTGATTGTCTTTCTTTTTCTCCCTCTCTGTCTGTTTACATTAGTCATGTCTATGGCACATAAGCGTAAATCCACTCCAGCCCGGAACCCTCTTCGTTCAAGAGCTTCTTCATCCTCTGATCCTACTCTGTCTCATATTCGGTTCCGTGATGATGATGCCTTCAAGGCATTTTCGGAGAACTTTTCTAGACGAGGCATTCATTCAAAACACCAAGTCATTCTGTCGGACTTTGCCGACACCGACCTTCCTATCCCGATCACCTGTCCTCTCATGCTTATCCAGGAGTTTTACTCCAACATGCACGGCATTGATCGTTCAGTAGCTCTTTTCTTCACTCGCATTCGAGGTACGTGCATTCTTATCACACCGCAACTTGTTGCGGATGTGCTTCGGGTCCCTAGGATAGAGTTTCTTAATTATCCTAGTTGTGAGCGTCTGAGGACTGTGTCCAGGGATGAGCTCATATCTGCTTTTTGTGAGCGCCCTTCTGTTTGGAGTGAGCGTCAGTTTACACCATGTCAACCTTTTGCTAAAGGTACTAGATTCATGAACATGGTGATGACCTTTGTTTTGCATCCACTCTCTCACTATAACTCCATTACAGAGCCTCGTGCTCGGTTTTTGTTATCTCTTCTTGAGCATCTTACTATAGATTTCCCTTCACATTTCATTCTTTCTATTATAGATGTTCATCTAGATTCGGCGTCCCGTTATATGCTCATCTTTCCTTCTGCTATCACTAGGATCTTACGCCATTTTTCTGTTCCTTTTCCTTCTTCCGACCATTTCACCGTCATATGTGTCATAGATTACACTACTATTAAACGTAGCGAGGCCCAGTTTCGGTCGTGGCAGTTGGATTCAGCAGCTCCTCCCTCTCGTTTTGCTCCATCCCGTTCTGCTCCATCCACGTCCACTCCCTCCTCTTCTTCGGGTGATGTAACTTTAGGAGGCATCATGGCGCAGCTGCAACACTTGGATGCTCGCCTAGATACACTCTCTACGAAGTTGTGTCAGGTGAACGTTCGTGTCGGTCGTATTGCACGGCGACAAGTGTCCATGGGTGGTTTTGCTCTTGAGGCTACTCCTTCACCACCTTCTCCTATGGCTTCTGATTCTGAGGATGAGGATGATGATGATGCTTCGAATGATGGAGATGCTAGCTCTACCGATGAGATGTCTACTTGACACTCTTACCCTTTGTCACTCGTGACAAAAAGGGGGAGATCTAATTTTGATATGAGAGTAGTATTCTTAGGGGGAGAGTTAGTATATGACCATTTTGTTAACGGGAGTGTTGATATGTTTTGAGGGATGTAGTGAGGATAGTATATATCTTTTCTTTTCTTTATTTTTAGATACATTATTCTTGTACATGAGGTCTTGTGACCATTTATTGACATACATTATACTTATCTTCTTTATATTGATGTATGTTTTTCTTTCACCTACCCCTTTATGTGTTGTTTCTTTTCTCCCTTTATACACATGCTTCTTATTACTTGTATGCAATTTATTATTTCTGTTTCACACAAAGATGCCTTGATGAGTTTTGTTTAAAGTGTTTCAGAAATACAGGTTGTCAAAGTCTACTTACCATAAACTTTCTTCTTGCAAAGTTTTTCAAGAGTTTGTGTTAGGATAGATTTTATTGTATTCAACAAGTGAATATGAGTTGAGTGATTTATGACTTCTCTCATATGCTCATTTGTTTGTTGTGGTTTTGTCACGGATTGCCAAAGGGGGAGATTATTAGGACCTATGTGTTTCACTTGTTAGCAACATATGTCACTACTTTATGTAATTGGCTTATCCTTTGACAAAATGCACTTTACTTGTATTTGGGTAGATTTAGGATGTGTTTAAATACTTCAAGAAAAAATGTTTCAAGATCAAGTGTTGAAGCCTTCAAGTCTGTCCAAGAAAACAAGTTAATAGTGCAAATTCATTAAAACTCGACAGCTGGCTCGACAGTTGCATCTATCAAGTTTAAGAAAGCTGTTCAAAGACTGGTGTGCTCGACAGCTACTCGACACCTCCTATCTGTCGAGGTTTAAGAATTTTAGAATTCTAATTTGATTTTCTTGAGATCCGTGAATATGTCTTTGGGCTTTCATTTCTCCTAACCCCAGACATATAAAAGGATTGTTTTAAGAGCCGTCAAACAGTTCACAAGTTGCACAAGCATTGAGCAAACTCTGTTCAAGCAAATTGTGACCAGAGACGAAGTTCTTGCCCTAGTTCATCTCTTTCTCTTGAAGAAGTTGCTGTGTATGTGCACCGTAGGGTTTTGTGACCAAGCATCTTCTTGATCTTCATCGTGTGGATGAACTGAAGAACTTTGCAACCAACAATCTTCTTAGTTGGTGATTGAAGTTGTGTATTACGATCCGCGCAATTGGTTAGTCACGTACTTGAGAGTCGTGCATCAGAAAAGGGAACTGTCACTACAGAACAAGTCCAATTGGGTATTAGGGTAAGGGTTCAACTGTAGGTTGGTAAGGTACTTGGGATTCATTTACTTGTAACTGCTTGTTGTGATAATAGTGGAGTTTCGGGAGTGGTCACCTGAAAATCACCCAGTGGGGTTTTTGCCGTTAGGTTTTCCCCATTCGTTAACAAATCACCTTGTTATTTATTTTTCGCTACATAATTACTTTATTGGTGATTTGTTTGTGCTACCACGCGTTTGCATGATAAGTTGATTAATTAATAACTTGACTAATTAATTAATTAATTTCTATCACAATGGGTCATTCTATTTGTAGCCTATCACTTTCGACAAAAAACAAGAGAGTTAATGTCGTTTGAAGTTGGACCATCGAGTTTTACTACCAAAAAGTGACCTTTGGTCATAGTTTCGACAATAACCATTGAACAGTAAGGAATATTTAGACGCGGGCTGAATGTTTTAGAAAGTAGACATTATGGGCTTCAATTTGAACATAAATTTTGAATTCTTTCGACAAAAATCAAGGGAGTTACTGTCGTTTGAATTTGGACCATCGAGTTTTACCCGAAGGATTACAACTATGTGCGGATAGAGGGGCGTAAAAATGGATGTCTAAAGTTTTTTTTATCGGATTTGATGCTAAAATATTAGACATATACCTTGAGAACAATCCACACAAAATCAAGTTTTGCGAAAAAAATACTTTGGTGGCTATTTTATTCACGAGACTTCATCACCTTGAAAATATGCCGAAAAGTGGCCTTTGGCCATAGTTTCGACAATAACCATTGAATCGTAGGGAATTGTTAGAGGCGGGCTAATGTTTTAGAAATTAGACATTATGGGCTTTAATGTGAACACAAATTTTGAATTCTTTCGACAAATAACAAGAGAGATATTGTCGTTTGAAGTTGGACCATTGAGTTTTACTATGCCAAAAAGTGACCTTTGGTCTTAGTTTCGACAATAACCATTGAACCATAAGGAATATTTAGACGCGGGCTGAATGTTTTAGAAAGTAGACATTATGGGCTTGAATTTGAACATAAATTTTGAATTCTTTCGATAAAAATCAAGGGAGTTATTGTCGTTCAAATTTGGACCATCGTGTTTTACCCGAAATTCGGAGTACAACAATGTGCGGATAAAAGGGCGTAAAAATGGATGTCTAAAGTTTTTTTCTCGGATTTGGTGCTAAAATATTAGACATATACCTTGAGAACAATCCATACAAAATCAAGTTTTGTGAAAAAAAATACTTTGGTGGCTAGTTATTCACTAGATTTCATCGCCTTGGAAATATGCCGAAAAGTGACCTTTGGTCAAAGTTTCAACAATAACCATTGAACCGCTGGGAATTGTTAGATGCGGGCTTAATATTTTAGAAAGTAGACATTATGGGCTTGAATGTGAACACAAATTTTTAATTCTTTAGACAAAAAACAAGAGAGTTATTGTCGTTTCAATTTGGACCATCGAGTTTTACTATGCCAAAAAGTGACCTTTGGAAATAGTTTTGACAATAACCATTGAACCGTAAGGAATTTTTAGACGTGGGTTGAATGTTTTAGAAAGTAGATATTATGGGCTTGAATTTGAACACAAATTTTTAATTCTTTCGACAAAAATCAAGAGAGTTATTGTCCTTTTAATTTGGACCAACGAGTTTAATCCGAAATTCGGAGTACAACTATGTGCGGATAGAAGGGCGTAAAAATGGATGTCTAAAGGTTTTTTTTTCAGATTTGGTGCTAAAATATAAGACATATACCTTGAGAACAATCCACACAAAATCAATTTTTGCGAAAAAAATACTTTGGTGGCTAGTTATTCACGAGACTTCATCGCCTTGAAATTATGCCGAAAAGTGGCCTTTGGTCATAGTTTCGACAATAACCATTGTACCGTAAGGAATTGTTAGACACAGGCTGAATGTTTTAGAATTAGACATTATGGGTTTGAATGTGAACACAAATTTTTAATTCTTTCGACAAAAAACAAGAGAGTTATTGTCGTTTGAAGTTGGACCAACAAGTTTTACTATGCCAAAAAGTGATATTTGGTCATAGTTTCGACAATAACCATTGAACCGTAAGGAATATTTAGACGCGGGCTGAATGTTTTTGAAAGTAGACACTATGGGCTTGAATTTGAACATAAATTTTGAATTCTTTCATCAAAAATCAAGGGATTTATTGTCGTTTGAATTTGGACCATCGAGTTTTACCTGAAATTCGGAGTACAACTATGTGCAGATAGAAGGGCATAAAAATGGATATCTAAAGTCTTTTTCTCGGATTTGGTGCTAAAATATTAGACATATACCTTGAGAAAAATCCACACAAAATCAAATTTTGCGAAAAAAATACTTTGGTGGCGAGTTATTCATGAGACTTCATCGCCTTGAAAATATGCCGAAAAGTGACCTTTGGTCAAAGTTTCGACAATAACCATTAAACAATAGGGAATTGTTAGACGCGGGCTTAATGTTTTAGATGGCTTGAATGTGAACACAAATTTTGAATTCTTTCGTCGAAAAACAAGAGAGTTATTGTCATTTGAAGTTGGACCATCAAGTTTTAATAATCCAAAAAGTGACCTTTGGTCATAGTTTCAACAATAACCATTGAACCGTAAGGAATATTGTCAGTTTTTAGACCCCTTAAAACCACAAACAAATTAACCTAGGTAATTAGCCAAGTGATTACTTAGTCAAATTAAACAAGTCTAGGTTATCACAATAATAAAGATCAAATCGTGCAAAGCAGCGGAAAATAAATAACACACGATATGATCACCCAGGAAAACCAAACCGATAAAAAACCTGGGGAGGATTTGACCTAGCTATCCTCAAGGTAAAATTGAATCCACTATCTTGAAAGAATCGAAGTTCATACAAAAGGACTTACAAGCACCCCCGCTTGACTTCCTAATGCTACCAACCAGTAGAACTTACTAACACGACCACGTGCAAGCTCCGAATCCACGGACTCCTTCTTTCTTGGATTCCCACCAGCTACAAGCACCCCCGCTTGTGTATTCTTTAAACTTTAATGGCAGCAACTGAATTGATCATCAAGGTGTAGAAAATATCTCCTCCTTGAAAACCCTAAGTTTGTGTAAAGGAAAGCTCCTCTAGATCTCACAAGAGATTTACACAAACCGCAATATGAGCAACACTAAAATGTGGTTAGGGTTTGCCTTTTATACTTAGGACAAATAAGAAACCCTAAAAACGTTTTAAAACAACTAGGGCTGAGTTAGAAAATTCTGCAGAAAAGCGATCTGCCCGAGCTTCGATCAGTCAAGCCTAAGCTTCGATCGATCGAGCCAGGCCGAAAGCCACAGTGCTTCCTGCATTAAACTCGATTCCAACTTTACATTGACATACAACTTTGAGCTAGCTTTAAACACTTCTAAACACATTGTTTTGATCATGGTTTGCCAACAATACAAATTAGAGTTCTAAATACATAAAATCCTAAACTTTAGAACCTAACAAACTCCCCCTTTGGCAATCCGTGACAAAACACAATCTAAATACATAAAGTCCTCAACTTGTATATTTCCTGAAACACTAAACAAAATGCATAACCGCATGTGTGAAAATAATACAAGTAAAAAAAATAACTTCTTGATTTCAAACAACACACAAATAAATACATATATCAATGAATAACTCATAAATATAAATCAATAAGCAGTTTGAAACAAGAAACAAATAAAGTACCAACAAAAACATAAAAACATAAAACTCCCCCTAACATGAATATCCCATCAAAAACAAGGTAAGAGCTAAAAAAGTTAAGTACACAGTGAAGCACCTAGATACAATCTAAAACTCCATAAGCTCCAACCAAAAACAAATAGTCTCCCCCTGAAAACAAAAACCTACAAGTACTCCCCCTTTTTGTGACGGAATACCAAAGGGCAAACAAGATATCCATCATCAAAAGGGAGGTGGTCTAAACTGCGCCAACTCCGCATGCAAGGCACGGATCTCATCAAGTACGTCCACCAAAATCTGTCCTTGAGCCGCCTGAACGGTCAAGACATGATCCAACGTGCGACGAATGTCTGAATCATCCGAAGCAGTCGGTGGAGGAACAGCAGCATCAGCATCGGCATCAGCAGCAGCACCTGAAGTCTCAGCAACAGCTATACCTGTAGAAGAGGGAGGAGGGGGAACACTACTAAATGACGCACCTCTAGGACGAGAAGGAGGAACTCTCAACTGAGCAGCCCTCTGACGAAGAAAGGTGGCACCTATGGGAGCTATCACATGAACAGGTTCACCCGACGGAAAACCATCTAGACCTAAGTAAAGCAGAATCCTATGAATGAAAATAGGATGAATCGGCGCATGCCCTACGGCAGAACTCCTATGAACCTCGTTCAAAGAACGAAGGAACAAGTGAGGAAAACTGATGGATGCTTCAGAAGCAAAGGCGTACAAAAACACACATCACTCTAAAGGGATGATGTGGAAGTGAGAGATAGGCCACACGGAATGACATGCAATCCTAAAGAAGAGATAGACAATCTCGGTAAGCTCAGCGGACGTGATCCGAGGATCAGAACCCCACTGGATAAATGACCCAGTGATGTAAGACATGACAACATCTAAAGAGAGTGACTCATCATAGGGATAGTCAGCATCCCGAACAACCGGCACCCCAAGAGCCTCAGCCACTACCCAAGGGGTAATGGTGAACCCTACACCTTGTATCCAACTCCTAACTAGGGTGTTGGAATCATAGATGTGGCAAGAGAGGTTCGAGTAGAACTCTCTAATTAGGGCGGTCGGAGGTGGATGATCTATCTCTACGAGAGGCAACCAACCCCTAGACTCAAAATTGGCCCTAATGGCCGGATCAAGCGCATCTAACACAACAGCTCGCTCGGACCAGATCTTACGCCTACAGTTCAAGGTGTCATAGGCTTCTCTACACTTATCATTCTTAAACAGCTCTACTCTAGGCACAGACTCAGAGGAAGTGGAAGTGGTCCTATGAGCTCTAGTTTTCCTAGGCATGGTGCTAAGATAAGGATCAAAACACAGAGCGAAAGAACAAAAACCACAAAACCAAAACCAAGGGTAGACTGCAAGTTAGCACAAAAACAAAAAAAAAATAAAAATCTATATGATGCATGAACAAGTTTAAATGTCATGATGCATGTGCTAATGCAGTGAATTAAGTCACAAAGGTTCAAATTACAAAATTGGCTTGCACATTAAGGTTTTTAACACAAAAACCCCAAAATATAGAAACCACTTGATCAGTTTTAAAAAATATTGACAAATTGATCATTACACATGATATAATATAAAAAAATGACCAAATACATCAATTGGAGAAGCCAATTTTATCAATTTAAATCAATTTTGACAAAATCCCCAATTCGGATTAAATTCAAAACCCTAGAATTTCCAATTTTTCAAAAACCACAAAATTGATCAAATTAAACTATAGGGAACATCAATATAACATCATGGCACAAAAACCCATTGATCAATTACACAAGAATAGGCTTGAATCATCAAAAACCCTAAAAAGTTTGAAGATGCCGAAAATACCCATGAGAATGCATGAAAAATGCATGAAATCAAGAAATAAACTTGAAAAAGAAGGGCAAAAGGGACTTACCGGCTTCTAAGGACAAAAACCTTGCAAAAAATTTGAAGGAAAACGACAAAAACTTGAATGGTGGAGCCTTGAGGCAACGCGGAGAGAGAGAAAAGCAAGAAAAAGTTTGAATAGTGACTTTGAAAAAGTCCAATTCTGCCTTTTTGAAAAACCTGATTCACGAGTTTCGATCGGTCAAAAATCAACCTCAACCGGTCGAAATAGGCAGAGACTCCCTCTCTCAAAAATTTTAAAATTTTAAAAATTTCAATCGGTCGAAAAACAGAATGGACCGATCGAATCAGGCAGAGGCTCACCATATTTTTGAGGAAAAACACAATTTTTGATAAACAAGTTGATTTGACTCAAAGCATTGAAATTTAAAAACAAAAATGCATGAGTATGAGATGATATGATTTTCCAAACAAGAATTTTAAGCCCAATATTCCCAAAAACAAAATTTTGCATTCTCCACAAATTTTCAAGCAACAAATTTAGTTTGCACATAATTCAAAGTGATTGCAAAAACTTGGTTGGTCAGACCATAAACACACACAATAACATGTACAATGCTTAGACCCCTTAAACAATTGATTAAACCTAGGTAATTAGCCAAGTTGTTACTTAGTCCAAATTCCAAGTCTAGGTTATCACAATCAAACAATCATATCATGCATAGCAGCGGAAAATAAATAAGACAATGATATGATCACCTAGGAAAACCAAACCGGTAAAAAACCTGGGGAGGATTTAACCTAGCTATCCTCAAGGTAAAAAGCAAATCCACTAAAAAGAATCAAAGTTCATACAAAAGGACTTACAAGCACCCCCGCTTGACTTCCTAATGCTACCAACCAGTAGAACTTATTGACACGATCACGTGCAAACTCCGAATCCTCGAACTCCTTCTTTCTTTGGCCTTTGCAAAACACAAACACCCCCGTTTGTGACTTTAAGATCCCACTCAAAAGTTTAGCAACACAAACTCTCCTGTTTGTGACTCCAAGACCACCCTTGAAGGTTTAGATCATCAACACCTTTGATGACAAGAGAAGGCAGCAACTTCTACAATACTGGATCTTAAGATTCTTCAAGGAATAATACCGGTAGAAGACATAAAAGAGTTTTTTAGGAACAAAACCCTAAATACAAAAGAGGCACACTCTTTTCTCTCTGAAAAGCCACATAAAAACGTGCTTAGGGTTTCCTTTATATACTGGGAGAAGTAGATTAGAAACCCTAATCCTTAATGGGCTTGAACTGCTGTTTGGGCTTAATTAAAATTCTGCAGATACGACTTTCGATCGGTCGAGCCTGTCTTTCGATCGATCGAACCAGACAGATTATGAAATCTTCTTCCTGCAGCTTATATGTTCTTGAATCTTGACTTGAATCACCTTGAGCATTGTCTAATAAAACCTATAGACTCTAAGATCTATATTTAGACAAGTTTGTGTTCACGATTTGCCAATTGTTCTAAATATTTAGAACCTAACAAACTCCCCCTTTCGCAATTCGTGACAAAACTTTCATGCAAAATGAAATGCTAAAATACAAGAACAACCCAATACAATAAAATACCCAATTACATCACAAATCCCAATCTAAGACTCCTAACCTAGAAGTTGCAAGAAGAGGTAGAAGGTCTTGATCAGAATGCACCTGTCTTTCCTGAAACACTCAACAAACACATCACCACATGTGTGGAAAGAAAGACATATATACAATAATATGAAACAGAATATAAAAAACAAAAGTAAACTATCTCTCCCCCTAAGTTAGATACATCAAAAAGTTTTTATATTCTCCCCCTAAACAAAACAAACAGTTCATTTATGTCTCCCCCTTTTTGTCACGTATTGACAAAGACTACCTAATCAGAAGATAGACAGAAAATATACGCAACAGAGTAAGAGAAAATAGAGACAACTCCCCCTAAGAACCACAAAGATTAAAAAAATTTCTCCCCCTATAAAAATAGGAAAAACAAAACAAGTTTTGGGGAAAAATAAAGGGGTTGGGGATAAATAAAAAGACACAAACCAAGTTTTAAAAAAAAAAACTAAGTTGAGGATACATATGAAGAAAAAATATTCTCTCTTTCAATAAAATGCAAACATGGCACTATGTGACCCATAAACAGTTGCATGAGTAGAGAAAATATTTGCACATTGATTATCCATCATATCTCTTAAGAAAATAATTTTCTACAATTCACACATAAAAATAGCATATACTCGAAAGTACATAACTCAAAAATTAATCAATCAATTTTCAAATCAAGTTGAGTACCCAATGTAGCAAAGTGTATGCATGTTATGTATGAAAACAATGAGAGATATGACCGCAAAACTGCAAGATGGATACAGAAAACAATGCAATGCATGTGAATCCTAAACATAAATGATGCATGATAAAAGTTTGGTCAAAAACTCAGAAACTCCTCAAAGCATAGTATTTCATGAATAAAATGCATGAGTATGAGACGAAAAGTTTTTCAAAAACACTTGAATTCAACCAAGATCTTTCAAAAACAAGTTTTTCAACCAATTGTCCTCAAAAACTCAACATTAAGCACATTTTGCATCAAAATCAAGTAACTTTAACCTTGGATGGCCACAACAAGATCACACATAATATAATGTACCAAGTTTAACAAAGAGTAACTTGTGTAGTGTGTGCAACTAGCAAAAGCTTGAGATACATGTGAGGTGATATGTGAATAGCAATCAATCACAAAGTCTACAAAATTCATCACAAAGAATTTAAAAGAGACTATCACCTAAAGAGTTACATCATATAACTCTCACATCTCCTAGAACATAAGCTTGCAATCATGTAAGTTTCTTGAATTTGCCTCATATTGTACACACCAATTTTAATTATGTGATTTGGCATCAAGCCTAATAGTACACACCAATTTTAATCATTAAGCAATTAAACCGAGGCTTCACCTTATGTTCTTTTTGTGCATGTGCTACACTTTCTCGAGCACAAAATCTTATGATATGCAATTGACTAGTGAACAGTGGTGAGATGGTTATTTATGCCTTTCTCTAAAAGTTCAAGTCCAACATTTAAAAACATGTGACTTCAAGATTAAGACATAGTAATAAAAAACCATCAACATTTTTCCCACACAACATGCACTACAAAGTTTCAACTAATAAAGTGCAATAAATAAGCTCATCAAAGCTAAACAAGGTACGTAAACTTGTTGTGTAAAGATAATATGGCCAATCCTTGATTATAAATCCAAGATGTGAAATATAAAACACAAAAATCTTTTTGGTTTTAAAAAATTTACGACTAAAAACAAAAAGCACACATTATGCTAAATGAACAATGCAAATGCAATGCATGACAGTGCTTAACTAAGCTATAGAGGGTACACAGACAAGAATTATCAATTTCTTAATTAACCCATGAGTACATGTACAAACTAGTACATACTCATACAAAATCAAAAATAGCTTGGCACATATATAACACATGCTGTTCAAGTTTCTCCACAATGTCAAGCATGTTCTAAATCAAGAGAGATATCATAATTCATGTAATCCTCAAGAAAAATAAAACAAGACTCAAAATAAAATATTTTTGTCTTTTTGAAAATTTTTCAATGTTTTTGGATTTTTTTTTTTTTTAAATAAACAACCTAAAAAAAACACGACCAAAAACAAAAACAAAACATGTCCATAAACAATTGAAAGAATTAAATCAGGGACAAGTTAACAACACTCACCTTGAAGAATCTTTTCTCACCCATATAGCACGAGTCATCGGCTTTGTAGGTGAAAATCCATGTGAAGCAGAGTGTATATGAGGGATTACACCAATCTTCTGAGAAAGACTGAAATCCTGCAAATTCCTTTCACAAGCCAACAAGCTCAAATTTTTCAAAAGAATATGAAACAATTTATATGGACTTATGGCAGGAGAAATATCATCACATATCCTAGATTGAAACACTGAATGCTTAAATTTCAATTTATAACAATTAGGACGAATGTGACCGGAGACACCACAAAAGTGACAAACAGGAACAAATTTAGAAACATCAGTATTCCTAACAACAAGTCTAGTATCAGATTTTGGTTTTTGCCTCAACAAGGAACAATTTGGTCTAATATGACCAACTACACCACAAAGGTGACAAGTAGGCACAAAAACAGATTTATTATGCTCTCTAACAGTAGGTTTAGACTTAGGTTTAGAAACTTCAACGTCAACATCAGAACTTTTACCTTTGTCTAACCTAGCAAAATAAGCCTTTTCTTTATTATTCCTCTTGAAAGGAGGGATATAAACTTTCTCAGTTTTAGGCTTAAGAGAAGCAGAAACACTTCTATTATCAACAGCAGGCTTGGTATTAGTCAAATTTTCAATTTTAGCTTTAGATTCATCTAACTCTTGTTCCAAGCTTTTCATCTTCTCATCTTGAGAGGAAATTTGATTTCTCAAAAATTCATTCTTTTTATTAGATTCATCTAATCTAACAATCAATTCCTCTTTTTTAAGATTAGCCAATTTTAACTCTTCCTTGAATTTAATAGCAATTTTCATAGATTTCAATAACTCCTTACGAAGAGTTTCACAGGCATCAATAAAATCAACAGAAGCATGAGCAGAAACATGATTAGAAAGACACTTCAAATTATCCATGACAACAGGGGTCAAGGATCAGCTCAGTGATCAAAGGATCAACACCAAAAGAGCTACCCACTCTGATACCACTTGTCAGTTTTTAGACCCCTTAAAACCACAAACAAATTAACTTAGGTAATTAGCCAAGTGATTACTTAGTCAAATTAAACAAGTCTAGATTATCACAATAATAAAGATCAAATCATGCAAAGTAGCGGAAAATAAATAACACACGATATGATCACCCAGGAAAACCAAACCGGTAAAAAACCTGGGGAGGATTTGACCTAACTATCCTCAAGGTAAACTTGAATCCACTATCTTGAAAGAATCGAAGTTCATACAAAAGGACTTACAAGCACCCCCGCTTGACTTCCTAATGCTACCAACCAGTAGAACTTACTGACACGACCACGTGCAAGCTCCGAATCCACGGACTCCTTCTTTCTTGGATTCCCACCAGCTACAAGCACCCCCGCTTGTGTATTCTTTAAGCTTTAATGGCAGCAACTGAATTGATCATCAAGGTGTAGAAAATATCTCCTCCTTGAAAACCCTAAGTTTGTGTAAAGGAAAACTCCTCTAGATCTCACAAGAGATTTACACAAACCGCAATATGAGCAACACTAAAACGTGGCTAGGGTTTGCCTTTTATACGGACAAATAAGAAACCCTAAAAACGTTTTAAAACAACTAGGAGATAAGGAGATAAAACGTGGCTGGGTGCTCACTTGATGACTGACCAAAGGTAAGGAGATAAAACTTGCTTTTTCAAAATTTGAAATGAGATAAGACTCAGTAGGTAAACATGTGGGGGAGATTAAATCAAGATAAAAATAAAGAAAGATAAATTGTAAAAATAAAAGAGAACAAGTGGGGGTTAAAAACAATTTGTTGGCAAATGGTAGTTGAAAATTGAGATAAGTGTATCAAAACAAAAATAAAAATGCAATCTTTTTTTACAACACTTTCGTGACAAGTTTTAAATTTAAAGTTGTTACGAAATTTTTATTGGTGGGGTAAAAAAAATCATTTTAGTGGTAGGAACAAATTAGAACCAATAACAAATAGCCACTTATGATTTATTATAAAAGTATTGAGAAAATATTGTGAACATAACACATCTAATAAAAATTGATATTAAAAATTTTACAAATTTTATTGTATAACTATTAAAATTAAAGTATTACTAATATAATATTATTTTAATTTTATTTATTATGTTTTTAATTCACATTTACCAATCACATTAATTGTCATATCAATTTATATATATACTATAATAAAATTTGTAATGTTTTTAATATTTTCCAAAAAATATTTAGTTTATATATATGTATATAGCGGTAATTCCGAAACAGTACATCGGTATTGATCGGTACTGAAATATGTCGTTCATTTGATTAAACCGAAATGAACTCGAGTACGAAATCAAATAGGGAATGTGGGAGGACTTTCGTCTTGGCCCCCAATCAGGTATTTTCCTCTTTGGAAATGGTGTTGAGCCTTAGTCCTCAAGGATTTGTTCAATCCCACATCAGGGAGAGACGCCTCCCACTCATGCCTTATAAGCCTTTAGCCCATCAAAGGTATTGTCCGCTTTGGGTGGCAGTCATTGAGACATGTCTGACAACACGACTTTGTTTCCCCAAAGGGCACACCTCCCCACTACAGATAGCATGCGCTAGCAGTTTTTGAGACTTGCTCTACTACACATGTGTAGTAGTGGTACACTCATCCTTAGGCCAAAGGCTTATATGGCATGAGTGGGAGGTGTCTATCCCTGATGTGGGATTGAGCAAATCCTTAAGGACAAAGGCTCAACGCCATTTCCAATTAGGACAATACCTGATTAGGGGCCAAGACGAAAGTCCTCCCACAAAAAAGCGCTTTTAAGGGCAGTGCCCATCAAAGGTTTTGTTTGCTTTGGGTGGCAGCCATTGAGACACGTCCGACCGCATGACTTTGTTACCCTGAAGGGCACGCCTCCCCACTACAGACAGCATGCGCTAGCAGTTTTTGAGACTTGCTCTAAGACACATGTGTTGTAGTGATACACTCATCCTTAGGCCAAAGGCTTATAAGGCATGAGTGGGAGGCGTCTCTCCCCGATGTGGGATTAAGCAAATCCTTGAGGATTAAGGCTCAACGCCATTTCCAAATAGGACAATACCTGATTGGGGGCCGAGACGAAAGCCATTCCACAGGGAAGATTACAAAGTAATTTTATAATATTAAAAGAAGATTTTTGTGATAAACATTGTTAAGGCTCATTTTGATAAGTCCAGTAAAAGAAAAAAGCCAAGCAACATGGGCAGACCATAGATAGCAAGCGAGAAAAAGCCATTGAGTACAAATGGCAGGAACGAACAGCTCACAGGCTCATAAAGTGGGTCCTGAGGAAGCAAACGAGCTTGAATGGGCCCGGAAAGAGAGAAGAAGCAAACCCATGGGTAATATGGAGAAAAGCGAGAAGGGGCCACAGCAGACCCAAAGTAATACAAGCAAAGAAATTAAGGGGCTAATGAAAGACCCATCAGCCCCAAGAATGAGGTATAAATAATTGGGCCAGGGAAGCCCAAGAGAGTTAGTAAAGGCCCACGGGAAAGCATGATTGGAAAAGGGCAGAGGAAACCCAAGGAAAGAAAATGGGCCAAGAATGCCCAAGAGGCAAATGGGACACAGGAGCCCGCAAACAATGTAAGAAAAGGCCCAGTGAACACACTGAGTCACTGGGAGGGAAATAAACAGCAGGCCCAAAGAGGCCCGACAGGATTGAGTCAAACAACATTACAGCAGGAATAGCAGAGTGGTATGGCAGGAAATGCTAACAAGGTTACGGAGTGAATACAAAGTAAGTCGGGGGAAGGAAGGCCCATGATCCAACAAGGCCTAACCCCCAAAAGAAGCAAGTCATAAAGAATGGTAGATCGAAAAACAACCCACGCCATAAGAAGCCAAAAGTGCACGGTAGAACGTTGTTGAGGTCTAAAAAAGATCACAGTGTCCAAGCCCAAAAAGAAAATAAGCCAAGTCCAAGGAAGCAGGTGCAAGGGACCACGAAAGAAAAAGAAATAGCAGGCCCAAGAGGCTTGAAAGCCCAAAAGAAGAAGCATCAAGAAGGAAAAGAGATCCACAGCGAGAGATTAAAGAAAAATAGCCAGGATCCCCAGCAACTACCAGGAGGTGCGAATCCTTCCAGGCGCATAAGCACGATCAAAAGGAAGATTAAGACATTTCGAAAGAAAAGGACAAGAAAAGAAAATAAAAAATAGAGTAGAAGCCACTAGTGCCAAAAGACCCAGCAAAGAAAGAGGAAATAACCAGCGACCTCTCATGGCGCAAGTGGGAAGCATATCGAGGAACCAGAATAGAGAATTACGAAAAGTGGAATGGCAACAGGCGACTTTCAAAACAGCAGACTGGGATTCCGCCCGGATGGGAAAAATGTCAAAAGGGGAGAACTGCCAAACGTTGATATTGAGAAGGGCATACCTCAGCACATCCCGAAGTAGGTAACCAGCCATGAACTTTCAAAGGAATCAAAGCTGAAGAGAAGAAAAGAATGAAAAAACAGGAAATAGAACCTGCCGAGTGATGGGCACAGAACAGGCTCTGTTAACCATAAGACAAAACAGGGGAACCAATAGTTCCCCTGGGATGCCAGAATTTCACTATAAAAGGAGGGGTAGGTTACGAAGAAAAAGAGGCAGATTTTTTGGGAGAAAAAACCATCAGTAAAGTATTGTAAAAGAAGAGAATACTGAGGGAAATTAATAACATTTTTTCCCGGTATCTTGTGAAAGCCACTATTGCACATGCTCGGATTCAAAAAGAATCAAACTTTGCAAGTCTTGAAAGTTGAAATAGCCATTCAAGACTGTAATTTTTGAGCTTGCTTGAACCTTGTATCACGTCTTAGTGAGCATACTGTAACCATAACAAAGGAAATCCAAATGAAATATGTCTCACTGATTTAAGGATCCTCATAACATTGTGTTGTGTTCTTTGTTGATTCTGTTCTCTGTAATTTATTTTGCTATTTTGACATGTCTTTCAATACGAATATCCTTGCTTGTCATTTACGTGTATTGTAGGAAGCATGCCCTATGCATCACTTGATTCTTAAACAGCCTGTTAGCTGCGGTGAATCAAGGCCCGGTCCACCAAACCACTTATTAGGCCCGGGATCCTTGGGCCTGAGTGTCACGAAAAAAAGGCACTCTCACAAATGTAAAGACCAATCTCCAGATCACGGCAAATGCATGAGCAACAGGTGAAGAAGGTGAAGTACACGTAAGACCCAGGCACCACCAGTCTGTACCCAGCCAATATAGGAAGTGGTGGGTCATGGGTCATGGGTCAGAGGTAAGAGAGGATATGGTCTAGCGGTGGGGAGAGGGAAAAAACCTATTCTGGGGTTCTTGCTCAGGCTCTTTTGGGGGAAATATCCTGTTGGGATGACATGCCACCCAAAAGAAGTAAGGATGAGTTGGAACCACTAAGTGCATGCCATGAGGGATAGAGAGAGAGAGAGAGAGCACACACACTATAACGGGTAGAAAAGCCACGACAAGCAAACAAACAAAATAAACTTCTTTGTCTAGCAAAGAGGAACGGCACAACCAGCACAGGTAAGTGGTGGTGGCTGAACAACTGACGACCAGTAAGTGGTCGGCAAGGACACCGACACCAGACAAAGGCAGTTAAGGGCTAAAACAGTAAATACCAGTCACAGCAGGCTCTATATAAAGAACCCCTTGCTGTGCACTGGAGGGGGGGGGGGAAATCACAGTAATAGGAATTTCTAGGAAAAACGATAACCAGAAGTAAGCATTGGGAAGAAAAGGAAGTAAAACAAAAGAAAAGAAAAGTAAGAAGTAACAAGAGGAAAAGAAAAACAGAGAGTTTAGAACGGCAAGCATGCACCAATAGATTGATCCCCTCTCTCCCTCAATAGCCTTGCTCTCTATAAAAGGCAAAAGATCTATATTTGGGCATAGACCATTTAGGCATGTTCTCTCAAAACAATTAATTTCTTCTCTGAGATTACTCGTGTTGAGGGAACGATCGTCCCTTTCTTGGTTTTAATCCCGTGTATTACTTGGCATGGCAAACTAACACTTTGATTTTGCTAACTCTGTTTATCCTTCACTTAGCTTTTTCTGTGTACGGAGAGTCTTTTGTTGCTCACTTTTATTTATTGTGGCTAAAAGTAGTGACTGTATTTTCTTATGTTATCCGTATTATATCTGCCTGCCATAACTTCTTTATAGCGATTCTACTCGCCATGGGCATGTAACCAAAGCCTGGTAGACGTGGTGTAGTTTGTGCACAAGCCAGACCAAGGTGGGTTCCAGTTAGACCGGTCCCAACTCCCTTATCCAGAAAAAACTCGGGCCTAGTGCAGTAGGAAGTAGCCCAACATTACAAACAAGGCCCACCACCTTATAAACATAAACCTAAAATATTAAACACAAAAGCCAAAGCAATTTCGTGAAAAGAAAACTGTCCACCAATCTCGCACAGTTAATATCAATTCGTAAATACTGCCCAGGAATCAAAGATTAAATATAGCACAGTAATTTACATTGATTCACACAGCAATTGGAAAAACAAATTAAAATATATAAAATCTACTTTAAGATTGTTTGGATATATATTAACAATTTACTTTTGTAATTAACCAAAAAGAACAACATATAGATTTAAATATAAGCAATAACACAAATAGATGTGATAGTAAAAACAATAAATAAATACTCTACATATCTATAAAAAGAAATCTGCAAATAATTAACAACTCACAAACCAAATGCGTGAAGGATAAATGATTCAGATCAAGTCTTGTGTTTGATACAATCTCCTTAAAGTAAATTTCAACCCTCACACAAATTGTGGTGTTTTGAGACTGACAAACGTCTACCTCCTAGGATAAAATGATCTACAACACGAAGAAGAAGCACAATGTCACAACCTACTCTATGTTTCTTTCTCTCTCTGACTCAAAATGAATGCACAAAAATATTTTCTCTCTGGGAGAGTTTTTTCCAGAAAAGTTGGTTTTCATGAATGAGGGACTATGATTTACATGCGTTAGTAAACATATACGTTGTTCAAAAAAAAAAAACTGCTATGCACAGACTAACTGACTCAAAAATAAAATAAATAAATAAATTATTATTTGGACAAGAGGGTCTAGTCCACATATGCCAAAGCCCAACCCAATGTCCTGCCCATGAGCATATAAACTCATATATTATCTCTTTCCTTACCTATGTGGGACTTAGGATTTTCATCACTTTTAATAATATCTTCAAGTGAACAAATTAAAAGTCAATTTCTTATTCACTCAACACTCTTTTTCCAACAAAAAAAAAAAATATATATATATATATATATCGGTATAATTTTGTACAAAAATGCCATCGGCCAAGAAGTTTGTCCGGAATAAAATGTCGGCGTTTTTGCACGAAAAATTGTACATTTCATATTTAGAAGTCCCAAATACAAATTGCAAGAAAATTTTGCAGAAAAAAAAAAAAAGTTTTAATTTTGGACGAAAATGCGACCGGCTAAGAATTTTGTACAAAAAAAAAAAATTTGGCGTTTTAGCCCGAAAAATTTAACATTTCATTTTTAGAAGTCCCTGATACAAATAGCAAAGAGATTTCATGGAAAACAAAAAACAAAAAAAACAAAAGAAAACAAAAAACAAAACAAAAAAAACAAAAAACAAAACTCGATTTAATTTTGGACCAAAATGCCAATAGTCAAGAATTTTTTCTGATATAAAATTTAGGCATTTTTGCTTGAAAACTTTTATATAGCATATTTAGAAGTCCCCAATACAAATACTAAAGAGATTTTGAGGGGGAGGAGGGGGGGACTTAGTTTAATATTGAACGAAAATGCCAGTAGCTTGTACTTGCCAATAATTTTGTCCAAAATAAAAATCATAGTCTTTGCTCGAAAACTTGTGCATGGCATATTTAGATGTCTCAGATCCAAATAGGAAAGAGATATATATATATATATATATATATATATATATATTCGTTTTAATTTTGGACGAAAATGCACTCGGCCCCTAATGTACAAGAATTTTGCCTGAAATAAAATAACAGTGGTTTTTTGCCGAAACTTGTACACAAAATATTTTGAAGTCAAATATAAAAATAGCAAAGAGATTTGAGGGGAAATAAAACTCGGATTAATTTTGGATGAAAATGTGACCTGCCATGAATTTTGTCTAAAATAAAATGTCGATGGTTTTGCTCACAAACTTGTACATACCATATTTAGAAGTCTTAGATACAAATATCAAAGAGATTTTGCACAAAAATAAACTCATTTAATTTTGGAGGAAAATGCCACTAGCCAAGAATTTTGTACGAAATAAAATATCAGAGATTTGGCCAAGAATTTTGTACGATATCAGAGATTTGGCTCTAAAACTTGTACATAGCATATTTAAAAGTCCTAGACAAAATAGCAATGAGATTTTGCAGAAAAAAAAAATCTCGGTTTAATATTGGATGAAAACATCACCAGGCAATACGGGCCATGAATTTTGTCTGAAATCAAATATCGTAGTTTCTGCTCAAAAAGTTGTACATAGCATATTTAGATGTCCCGGATACAAACAGGAAAGATATTTTGCAGAAGCAAAAAAAAAAAAAAAAAAAAAAAAACTTGTTTTAATTTTGACGAAAATGCACTCAACCCATACAGGACAAGAATTTTATGCAAAATAGAATATTGGCGGTTGAAAAATTTTACACAGAATATTTTGAGGTCAAATATACAAATAGCAAAGATATTTTGTTGGGGGAAAAAAAAACACTGTTTAATTTTGTACAAAAATGCCACCAGCCAAGAATTTTGTCTATAATAAGATGTTCGTGTTTTTGCTCAAAAACTTGTTCTTTGCATTTTTGGAAGTCTCTGATACAAATAGCAAAAGAGATTTTGCGGGAAAAAAAAAACAAAAAAAAAAAACAAAACAAAACAAAACAAAACTAGATTTAATTTTGGACGAAAATGCCAACAGACAAGAATTTTGTCCGAAATAAAATTCTACTTATGTACAATGAAAGACTTTTAAGAGTGAAGTATAAACATGTATTTATTTTTAATAGTGAAGTATAAACACATGTTCTAAGGGCATATGTTTATAATTTTTTTTTAGGTGTTTTTAATGTTATTTATTCAAATTCGGGTTTTGTAAGTTTTCCTAGATGCCTTAGGTTTTACAACAACATTGGGTTTTATTTTTACTATTTAAGCATATTGTAGCCTTCAAAAACAATTGAATTTTCAAATTAATAAATATGCTATGTATAAGTTCAAGTAAAAACATCGACATTTAAATTTGGAGGTTGGTGGGAGTGATGAGTGTCGGGGGCGGTTTTTGCGCGTAGCCACGTGTCTTTGGAGGTGTGACTTTGCTAGGCCCAGATCTGTTTTGGGGAGTTCAACCCGGAACTCAACATTGGGCCGCATAGACCAATGGCTTCCAGTGTATTTTAAGCCTACAAAATAGATAAAACCCAAAGTCTTAGAATCATGATAATGGTTGAAATAAATAAATAAATAATACGCTTAGCATAATAGCTTTGATTAGATGGTGAGTTGATACGTTATTATTATGTATATTAAGTGATGTCCAATATTAAAAATAATTAATTAGGTGTCAAATTTCCAACAGTGGAATGAGTCCAATAGTCTATGTCTAGTTGTGGTTCATGGTTCATGTTCAACATGATAAGGTATGTCTGACAATGGTCCATGTCCAAATAATATATGTCCAACGATAGTTCATGTCCAAAAAATATGTGTCCAAGGGTGGTTCATGTCCAAATAATATGTGTTCAAGTGTGGTTCATGTCCAAATAATATATGTGCAATGGTGGTAGATCGATTTATTAATATGTACATTCATTAATGAAGTATTAATGAAGTTTCCTCTTTATATTATATGATGAACATTAATTTTTATGTAAAAAGCATGGGGAGTTTTATCATTTTAAGTGTTATGTGATATGAGAGGCTTACCAAATGTTACCTATTGCACACTAACCCGTTAGAGTTTATGGAATCGGGGAAGACATACCAAGTAACATGCTTTCCTTTATCAACTTTGAACCACTGGAGTTTTACTAAACATGCTTCTTAACCCTCCAAACCACGACTCCCAAAATTCCCCTAATGAGACTCATGAGTTTGGATCATGGGCCAAAAAATGAGATGATGTGCTATAAGCTTGAACTATGGGCTTTGACGCCTTTTGTGTAAATATGGGCTCTTTTGGGCTTTAAGAGAGGTTTTCCTAAAATCCATGATAATGTTGATGTGGTACAGATCGCTAATGAAATGAAGCCATGTGGTGTGAAAAATTTATTCTCAACAATGAGCAAGCCAAATCTCTAAAACCTCGGATTTTCCCGTAACTCATTTCACAGTTTTCAGAGCTAAGTTCGAAAAATCATATCTTTCTTAATTCTAATTGGAATTGTCTTATTGTTGTGCTCAAATTGTATCCGAGACATCTACTAAATACCCTATTTTTTAAACACCCTATTTCATTTCTCGATAGTGATGCACACCGTAGGAAACTAATTGATTTTTATTTGTTATTTTTTGATTGGTAGTTTTATAAAATTTTATATTAAATAAGAAATTTTGGGCAATGACACAGCTTATGAATAGAAACATGCTAAGATAAAGGTAGGCCTTTGTGTTCTTCAAGAGAGAGAAATTAATAAATTATCATATCAAGTTCTTAGCGATTTTCCTTTTTAATATAAACAATCCATTTTGTATGATGAGTAAGATTTATATATATACATATATAATTCCTAAAAGAAAGGTTTAAGCAAATACAAATTAAATAAGCAAAAAAAAAAAAAAGTAATAATCCAATAGCCAAGTATACCTTATATTTGGTTATTTATACGATATAATTATATATTTGTATCAGCTTTAATAATAGACCTGAGAGAATTTTTGTCAACAATTATTTATGATACTTTTTATTTTGACAAAACATGTTATATACTTTGGGTAAAGGATAAAAGCAAAAATCAACCATTTTCAGTTGCTACTCATGTCATGTGTACAAAGGTAAATTAATGGCAGTTTGATATTTAACTTTCAACTTTTAACTATTTTTTAAAAGAAAAAACCAAAAATCCAAGTTCTAATTGTCAGAAGGATTAGACAAGTCATTTATTACCTTTCTATCTTTTATAGCATACTTTCATAGCAATTGTCACACTCATTGACTCACAGTATTGAGCTCGGCTTTGTTTCAATATTGAAGTGTCGGTCAAGGAGTTAAAAAGTGTTTCAATATTGAAGTGTCAGTCAAGAAGTTAAAAAGTATCTGCAGCAATTGAGTTATTTTTTTTAGCTACTTGTTATCGTAAAAAGTTATTTTATCTATTTTACTTACTTATCTTATAAAACATTCCGTATCAGTGGATCTATTCAGGGGTGGTAAAATTAGACACGACCTACAACCCCGATACGACACAACACGAAATTAGGAGGTTATGGGTTGAAGCTTAATGGTTTCATGTCATATTTAGGTTGACACGGCTGACCCGTTTAATAAACGGGTTCTATATGTTCAACACTAACCCAACCCGTCTAACCCGTTTAATTAAATATAATTTTACCAATATACCCTTCAAACTCTAGGTATATAAACTTATAAGTTGTTGTGGTTTATTTTCTTTGACATATTGCGATTGATTATTTGTGATATTAGGATATATTTTAGTTTTGAATGATTATTTGTGATATAGTTACTTGTTAGTTCTAAATTTTATATTAAAAATATTTATTTGTTTGTTTTTACATTTTTTTTAATTTTGATAAAATTTGATAAACAGATTGACACGACTGACCCGTTTAATAAATGGATTGTGTTAGAGTTGAGGAATCTTGACCCGTTTAATAAACATGTCGGGTTAGTGTTGACCTATATAGTCGAATACTCATGAGTTGACACAACACGAACCCGACACGCGAACAAGAATTGCCACCCCTAGATATATTCTAGCTTTCAACACAATAAAATAACAAAACTATCACAATAAAATAATAAATTTACTACAACAAAATAATACATTCAAATTATCCAACAAATATCTCTCTCTCTCGCTCTCTCTCAGCATTCTCTGTTTCATATTTTTGACAATTTATTTGAGAAGAGCCAACATGTTGTACCTTATATTCTAATCCTTACTCTATTCGAATCTTTTTTTTTTTTTTTGTGAATTATTCTATTCGAATCTCAATGCTTCTTGATCAGGTATCCAATATTTCACCCTCAGATCATAGTTTTTTCCATTAATTAACAAGTGAACAAGTCCAATTCTCAAAAAAAAAAAAAAAAAGTGAACAATTCCCCACATGCCTGATATTCCAACAGCAAATGGGACCCACAGGGAAAACGGCAAGTGCGCGTGGTGAAAAGTGTGGAGTGGCGCATGAAGGTGGGTTTGGGAAGCAAAAAAAAAAAGTACGGGGTGAAAGATATCGTGTGTTTCATTGTGGGGGAAGCTTAGGGTGATGCGTGGAAGGTGGGGTTGGGTATCTATTTTGCAGGGCTCGAGGCAAAACCTCAGCATGTGCATCACCCAAAGTTAGCTGGTGAGAACTAAATCCACGCTATTATACAATACCATCCACTATTTATTAATTAATTTATGATATCTGTGAGATTGGCTGTGTAAAGTCTGAACCCACATCAAATCTTACAAAATTCAAGTCTTCGTACTTATTAATAATTCTATTCCCATCATTCATAGGAATAGAAAAAACAAAACCCAAGAAATTAAAAAAATAATAATAATAATTGAAGGCAGATATATCTCTTTTTTTTTTAGAAACAGGCAGATATATCTCTAAAATGAAGAAATGGTTTGTCTATATCTGTAACGAGTTGAATTGTATGGAAAATATAAATATAAGGGATACAAAGAGGAAAGAAACTTTGAGAAAAAAAAAAAAAACTCATTTCAATTTTTGATGAAAATGCCCACGACCCCAACAAGACCAGTATTTTTCCCGAAATAAAATATCAACGGTTTCATCTCGAAAACATGTTCACAAAATATTCTGAGGCCAAATATAGAAATTGCAATGAGATTTTGTGGGAAAAACAAGTACTCGATTTAATTTAGGACAAAAATGTGAGAACAAGAATTTTCTCCGAAATAAAATTATTCAGCTTTTACACAAAAACTTGTACACGCCATATTAAGAAGTTCTAGATACAAATAGGAAAGAGATTTTGGGACTAAAAAAAAAAAAAATTCATGTTAATATTGGTTGAAAACGCCACCAACTAGTGTCGGACAATAATTTTGACCGAAATAAAATATCTTCATATTTTCTCCAAAACTAGTATTTGGCATATTTAGATGTTTGGGATGCAAATAGGAAAAATAATTTCCAAAAAAAAAACTCGTTTCAATTTGGGACAGAAATGCGTCGGCTGTAATGGGACAAGAATTTTGCCCGAATTAAAATATCAGCAGTTTTGTCTCAAAAACATCTTCAAAGAATATTTTGAGGCCAAATATAGAAATAGCAAAGAGATTTTGCGGAAGAAAAAATAACTCGGTTCAATTTGGGACAAAAATGCCAGATCAAGAATTTTGTCCGAAATAAAATTTCTCCATTTTTGCTCGAAAATTTGTACACACCATATTCAGAAGTCCCAGATACAAATAGGAAAGAGATTTTGTGAGAAAAAAAAATTCCTATTAATATTTGTTGAAAACGCCACCATCTAGTACAGGAAAAGTATTTTTTCTGAAACAAAATATCGTAATATTTTCTACAAACTTTGTATATGGAAAATTTAAATATAAGGGATATAAAGAGGAAAGAAATTTTGCAAAAAAAAAAACAAAAAAAACACATTTCAATTTTTTATAAAAATGCCCGCGACCCCAATGAAACCAGTATTTTTCCCGAAATAAAATATCAGCGGTTTTGTCTCGAAAACAAGTTCACAGAATATTTTGAGGCCAAACATAGAAATTGCAACGAGATTTTGTGTGAAAAAAAAACGTACTCGATTTAATTTAGGACAAAAATGCGAAAACAAGAATTTTGTCCGAAATAAAATTATTCAGCTTTTACTAAAAAACTATTACACGCCTTATTAAGAAGTCCTAGATACAAATAGGAAAGAGATTTTGTGGCATAAAATATTTATTAAAAAAATCATGTTAATATTGGACGAAAACGCCACTAGCTAGTGTCAGACAATAATTTTGACCGAAATAAAATATCTTAATATTTTCTCCAAAACTTGTATTTGGCATATTTAGATGTCCGGAATGCAAATAGGAAAGATATTTTCCCAAAAAACAAACTCGTTTCAATTTGGGACAGAAATGAGTCGGCCGTAATAGGACAAGAATTTTGCCTGAATTAAAATATAAGCGATTTTGTCTAGAAAACATCTACAAAGAATATTTTGAGGCCAAATATAGAAATAACAAAGAGATTTCGAGGAAAAAAAATAACTCGGTTTAATTTAGGACAAAAATGCCAGATTAAGAATTTTGTCCGAAACAAAATTTCTCCATTTTTACTTGAAAACTTGCACACACCATATTTAGAAGTCCCAGATACAAATAGGAAAGAGATTTTGTGAGAAAAAAAAAATTCCTATTAATATTTGATGAAAATGGTACCATCTAGTACAGGACAAGAATTTTGTCCGAAATAAAATATCATAATATTTTCTGCAAAACTTGTATATGAAAAATTTAAATATAAGGGATACAAAGAGGAAAGAAATTTTGCAAAAAAAAAAAAAAAGAAAACTAATTTCAATTTTTTATGAAAATGCCCACGACCCCAACGAGACCAGTATTTTTCCCAAAATAAAATATCAGCGGTTTCAACTCGAAAGCATGTTCACAGAATATTTTGAGGCCAAATATAGAAATTGAAATGAGATTTTGTGTGGAAAAAAAAAAAAGTACTCGATTTAATTTAGGACAAAAAAGCGAGAACAAGAATTTTGTCCGAAAAAAAATTATTTAGCTTTTACTCAAAAACTTTTCCACGCCGTATTAAGAAGTCCTAGATACAAATAGGAAAGAGATTTTGTGACATAAAATATAAAATAAAATAAAATAAAAATCGTGTTAATATTGGATGAAAACGCCACCAGCTAGTGTCGAACAATAATTCTGGCCGAAATAAAATATCTTAATATTTTCTCCAAAACTTGTTTTTGGCCTATTTAGATGTCCGGGATGCAAATAGGAAAGATATTTTCCAAAAAAAAAACTCGTTTCAATTTGGTACAGAAATGCGTCGGCCGTAATGGGACAAGAATTTTGCCCGAATTAAAATATCAGCGGTTTTGTCTCAAAAACATCTTCAAAGAATATTTTGAGGCCAAATATAGAAATAGCAAAGAGATTTTGTGGAAAAAAAAATAACTCGGTTCAATTTGGGACAAAAATGCCAGATCAAGAATTTTGTCCGAAATAAAATTTCTCCATTTTTGCCCGAAAATTTGTACACACCGTATTCAGAAGTCCCAGATACAAATAGGAAAGAGATTTTGTGAGAAAAAAAAATTCCTATTAATATTTGTTGAAAACGCCACCATCTAGTATAGGACAAGTATTTTGTTTGAAATAAAATATCGTAATATTTTCTACAAAACTTGTATATGGAAAATTTAAATATATGGGATATAAAGAGGAAAGAAATTTTGCAAAAAAAAAAAAAAAAACACATTTCAATTTTTTATGAAAATGCCCACGACCCCAATGAAACCAGTATTTTTCCCGAAATAAAATATCAGAGGTTTTGTCTCGAAAACAAATTCACAAAATATTTTGAGACCAAACATAGAAATTGCAATGAGATTTTGTGTGGAAAAAAAAAAGTACTCGATTTAATTTAGGACAAAAATGCGAGAACAAGAATTTTGTCCGAAATAAAATTATTCAGCTTTTACTCAAAAACTATTACACGCCATATTAAGAAGTCCTAGATACAAATAGGAAAGAGATTTTGGGGCATAAAAAAAAAATTTTAAAAAAATCATGTTAATATTGGATGAAAACGCCACCAGCTAGTGTCAGACAATAATTTTGATCGAAATAAAATATCTTAATATTTTCTCCAAAACTTGTATTTGGCATATTTAGATGTCCGGGATGCAAATAGGAAAGATATTTTCCCAAAAAACAAACTTGTTTCAATTTGGGACAGAAATGAGTCGGCTGTAATAGGACAAGAATTTTGCCTGAATTAAAATATAAGCGATTTTGTCTAGAAAACATCTACAAAGAATATTTTGAGGCCAAATATAGAAATAACAAAGGGATTTCGAAGAAAAAAAATAACTCGGTTTAATTTAGGACAAGAATGCTAGATTAAGAATTTTGTCCGAAACAAAATTTCTCCATTTTTACTCGAAAACTTGTACACACCATATTCAGAAGTCCCAGATACAAATAGGAAAGAGATTTTGTGAGAAAAAAAATTCCTATTAATATTCGATGAAAATGGCACCATCTAGTACAGGACAAGAATTTTGTCCGAAATAAAATATCATAATATTTTCTGCAAAACTTGTATATGAAAATTTTAAATATAAGGGATACAAAGAGGAAAGAAATTTTGCAAAAAAAAAAAAAAAAAAAAACTCATTTCAATTTTTTATGAAAATGCCCGCGACCCCAACGAGACCAGTATTTTTCCTGAAATAAAATATCAGCAATTTCGTCTCGAAAACATGTTCACAGAATATTTTGAGGCCAAATATAGAATTTGAAATGAGATTTTGTGTGAAAAAGAAAAAAAGTACTTGATTTAATTTAGGACAAAAAAGCGAGAACAAGAATTTTGTCCGAAAAAAAATTATTCAGCTTTCACTCAAAAACTATTACACGCCGTATTAAGAAGTCCTAGATACAAATAGGAAAGAGATTTTGTGACATAAAAAATAAAAATAAAAAATAAAATCATGTTAATAATGGATGTAAACGCCACCAACTAGTGTTGAACAATAATTCTGACCGAAATAAAATATCTTAATATTTTCTCCAAAACTTGTATTTGGCATATTTAGATGTCCGGAATGCAAATAGTAAAGATATTTTCCAAAAAAAAAAACTTGTTTCAATTTGGGACAGAAATGCGTCGGCCGTAGTGGGACAAGAATTTTGCTCGAATTAAAATATCAGCGGTTTTGTCTCAAAAACATCTTCAAAGAATATTTTGAGGCCAAATATAGAAATAGCAAAGAGATTTTGCGGAAAAAAATATAACTCGGTTTAATTTGGGACAAAAATGCCAGATCAAGAATTTTGTCCGAAATAAAATTTCTCCATTTTTGCTCGAAAATTTGTACACACCATATTCAGAAGTCCCAGATAAAAATAGGAAAGAGATTTTGTGAGAAAACAAAATTCCTATTAACATTTGTTGAAAACGCCACCATCTAGTACAGGACAAGTACTTTGTCTGAAATAAAATATCGTAATATTTTCTAAAAAACTTGTATATGGAAAATTTAAATATAAGGGATATAAAGAGGAAAGAAATTTTGCAAAAAAAAAAAAAAAAAACATTTCAATTTTTTATGAAAATATTTGCGACCCCAATGAAACCAGTATTTTTCCCGAAATAAAATATTAGCGGTTTTGTCTCGAAAACAAGTTCATAGAATATTTTCAGGCCAAACATAGAAATTGCAATGAGATTTTTTGTGAAAAAAAAAAGTACTCGATTTAATTTAGGACAAAAATGCGAGAACAAGAATTTTGTCGGAAATAAAATTATTCAGCATTTACTCAAAAACTATTACACGTCATATTAAGAAGTCCTAGATACAAATAGGAAAGAGATTTTGTGGCACAAAAAATTAAAAAAAAAATCGTATTAATATTGGATGAAAACGCCACCACCTAGTGTCAGACAATAATTTTGACCGAAATAAAATATCTTAATATTTTCTCCAAAACTTGTATTTGGCATATTTAGATGTCCGGGATGCAAATAGGAAAGATATTTTCCCAAAAAACAAACTCGTTTCAATTTGGGACAGAAATGAGTCGGCCGTAATAATACAAGAATTTTGCCTGAATTAAAATATAATCGATTTTTGTCTAGAAAACATCTACAAAGAATATTTTTAGGCCAAATATTGAAATAACAAAGAGATTTCGAGGAAGAAAAAATAACTGGGTTTAATTTAGGACAAAAATGCCAGATTAAGAATTTTGTCCGAAACAAAATTTCTCCATTTTTACTCGAAAACTTGTACACACCATATTCAGAAGTCCCAGATACAAATAGGAAAGAGATTTTGTGAGAAAAAAAATTCCTATTAATATTTGATGAAAATGGTACCATTTAGTACAGGACAAGAATTTTGTCCGAAATAAAATATCATAATATTTTCTGCAAAACTTGTATATGAAAATTTTAAATATAAGGGATACAAAGAGGAAAAAAAAAAAAAAAAAACTCATTTCAATTTTTTGTGAAAATGCCTGCGACCCCAACGAGACCAGTATTTTTCCCGAAATAAAATATCAGTGGTTTCGTCTCAAAAACATGTTCACAGAATATTTTAAGGCCAAATATAGAAATTGCAATGAGATTTTGTGTGAAAAAAAAAAGTACTCGATTTAATTTAGGACAAAAAAGCGAGAACAAGAATTTTGTCCGAAAAAAAATTATTCAGCTTTTACTCAAAAACTTCTACACGCCGTATTAAGAAGTCCTAGATACAAATAGGAAAGAGATTTTGTGACATATAAAATAAAAAAAATAAAATAAAATAAAAAATCGTCTTAATCTTGGATGAAAACGCCACGAGCTAGTGTCGAACAATAATTCTGACCGAAATAAAATATCTTAATATTTTCTCCGAAACTTGTTTTTGGCATATTTAGATGTCCGGGATGAAAATAGGAAAGATATTTTCCAAAAAAAAAACTCGTTTCAATTTGGTACAGAAATGCGTCGGCCGTAATGGGACAAGAATTTTGCCCAAATTAAAATATTAGCGGTTTTGTCTCAAAAACATCTTCAAAGAATATTTTGAGGCCAAATATAGAAATAGCAAAGAGATTTTGCGGAAAAAAAAAATAACTTGGTTCAATTTGGGACAAAAATGCCAGATCAAGAATTTTGTCCGAAATAAAATTTCTCCATTTTTGCTCGAAAATTTGTACACACCATATTCAGAAGTCCCAAATACAAATAGGGAAGAGATTTTGTGAGAAAAAAAAAATTCCTATTAATATTTGTTGAAAACGCCACCATCTAGTACAGGACAAGTATTTTGTCTGAAATAAAATATCGTAATATTTTCTACAAAACTTGTATATGGAAAATTTAAATATAAGGAATATAAAGAGGAAAGAAATTTTGTAAAAAAAAAAAAAAAAAAAAAAAACATTTTAATTTTGGCGTAAATGCACTTTTAGTCCTTACATTTTGACTTTTTTCCATTTTAGTCCCTACATTTTATTTTTTCCACTTTTAGTCCTTAAATCAATTTACGCGTTCCATTTAAGTCCTTGAAGCTACCTTCCGTCACTAATCTAACGGGCAAACTAACAGATGAATAAAATAATAATAAAAAATTTACTGTAGCATGCCACGTCAGATTATAATTTAAAATATTTATTTTTAAATTTTAACAAAAGAAAAAATATGAGTTAAGAATTAAATAAAATAAATAAAAAGAAGAAGAAGAACACACCAGAAACATAACAACAAGAACAGAAGGTGGAAAAGGGGATCTGGTCTGGTCAAGCATGTTCCATTTGGGTTGGATGTCGACGGAGGATTTCAATGGCTCTCGGCGCATCATGTTGTTGTGCGCCCAAACCCTAAACTCTTCACAACCCGATTCCGACATGTACAGGAAGTCTCTTTCCACGTTCAAGGTCTCGCAGTTATCGTTCATGGTGATGACTTTGCCGCTGGCTTTCACCGCTTGCCATTGAAGTCTCTCGAGAAAATAGAGTATTTTAATCTCATCGCCGCCGCGATTGAGTACATCGCCAACTTGAACCACGGTCATTGACCCGCCAGTCCAGTCGCCGGAGTCGTTTATGTCGTAACTCTTGCTTCGACTTCTCCAAATCGCCGTGGAGATCTCCGATATCGATGAGTTGACCCGTTGACACGTTGAGCTTGTTGTGGGTTTTTCCATTGTGAGATTTTTTTTTGTAGTTTAGGTGTTTTTTTTTTTTTTTTTTTTTTTTTTTTTTTTGGAGAGACTATGGAGACTGAATGGACTTTGATGGTGCTGTCCAAATTTTTATTCTTTCATTTTCTTGGCAACCAAACAATGAATGAAAAAGAACAGAGAAATTATTTTGCTTGGGTTTGAGGATGGGGGGCTTCGGAATTTATGATTTTTTTTTTAATGGTGTTTTTATGCTGAATTTTCTGGGTTTATGAATTTGGTTTCTGCGTTTATGAAATTTATTTGCTGGAGATTTCGTTGTTGATTGAAAGATGAGAAAATCTGGGTTTGAGTTGAGATTTTGTATATCTGAGTTTTGTGGTTTGAGAAAATCTGAGAAGATCTGCTGTTAGGTTTGTGTTTGTGTTCTTGCTGGAGATTGATTCGTGTTTGTGTTTGGTTGACAAGAAAGGGCAAGAAAATGCAAGAAAATCTGGGCATGTGTTGTTATGTTTAAAATCTGGGTTTGTGTTCTTTGGTGTTCTTGATGAAGATGAACCTAGATCTGGGCAACTCATATTTTTTCTTTTGTTAAAATTGAAAAATAAATATTTTAAATTATAATCTAACGTGGCATGCTACAGTAAATTTTTTATTATTATTTTATTTATCTGTTAGTTTGCCCGTTAGATTAGTGACGGAAGGTAGCTTTAAGGACTTAAATGGAACGCGTAAATTGATTTAAGGACTAAAAGTGGAAAAAATAAAATGTAGGGACTAAAATGAAAAAAAGTCAAAATGTAGGGACTAAAAGTGCATTTACGCCTTTAATTTTTTATGAAAATGCCCGCGACCCCAATGAAAACAGTATTTTTCCCTAAATAAAATATCAGCAGTTTTGTCTCGAAAACAAGTTCACAGAATATTTTGAGGCCAAACATAGAAATTGCAATGAGATTTTGCGTGAAAAAAAAAAAGTACTCGATTTAATTTAGGACAAAAATGCGAGAACAAGAATTTTGTCCGAAATAAAATTATTCAGCTTTTGCTCAAAAACTATTACACGCCATTTTAAGAAGTCCTAGATACAAATAGGAAAGAGATTTTGTGGCATAAAAAAAATTTTTTTAAAAAAAAACATGTCAATATTGGATGAAAACGCCACCAGCTAGTGTCAGACAATAATTTTGACTGAAATAAAATATCTTAATATTTTCTCCAAAACTTGTATTTGGCATATTTAGATGTCCGGGATGCAAATAGGAAAGATATTTTCCCATAAAACAAACTCATTTCAATTTGGGACAGAAATGAGTCGGCCGTAATAGGACAAGAATTTTGCCTGAATTAAAATATAAGCGATTTTGTCTAGAAAACATCTACAAAGAATATTTTGAGGCCAAATATAGAAATAACAAAGAGATTTCGAGGAAAAAAAAATAACTGGGTTTAATTTAGGACAAAAATGCCAGATTAAGAATTTTGTCCGAAACAAAAGTTCTCCAAAACTTGTATTTGCATATTTTGATGTCTGGGATGCAAATAGGAAATATATTTTCCAAAAAAAATAAACTCATTTCAATTTGGGACAGAAATGCGTCGGTCGTAATGGGACAAGAATTTTGCCCGAATTAAAATATCCACGGTTTTGTCTCGAAAACATCTTCAAAGAATATTTTGAGGCCAAATATAGAAATAGCAAACAGATTTTGCAGAAAAAAAATATTAATTCGGTTTAATTTGGGACAAAAATGCTAGATCAAGAATTTTGTCCAAAATAAAATTTCTCCATTTTTTCTCAAAAATTTGTACACACTATATTCAATAGTCCCAGATACAAATAGGAAAGAGATTTTGTGAGAAAAAAAAAATTCCTATTAATATTTGATGAAAACGCCAGCATCTAGTACAGGACAAGAATTTTGTCCAAAATAAAATATCGTAATATTTTTTGCAAACCTTGTATATGGAAAATTTAAATATAAGGGATACAAAGAGGAAAGAAATTTTGCAACGAAAAAAAAAAATTAAAAAAATAAAAAACTCATTTCCGTTTTTTATGAAAATGCCCGCAACCCCAACGAGACCAATATTTTTCCCGAAATAAAATATCAGTGGTTTCGTCTCGAAAATAAGTTCATGGAATATTTTGAGGCCAAATATTTAAATTACAATGAGATTTTGTGGGAAAAAAAAAGTACTCGATTTAATTTTGGACGAAAATGCGAGAACAAGAATTTTTTCCGAAATAAAATTATTCAGCTTTTACTCAAAAACTTTTACACGCCATATTAAGATGTCCTAGATACAAATAGGTAAGAGATTTTGTGACATAAAAAAAATAAATAAATAAAAAATCGTGTTAATATTGGACGAAAACGCCACCAGCTAGTGTCGGACAATAATTTTGACCGAAATAAAATATCTTAATATTTTCTCCAAAACTTGTATTTGGCATATTTTGATGTCTAGGATGCAAATAGGAAAGATGTTTTCCAAAAAAAAAAAAAAAAACTCGTTTCAATTTGGGACAGAAATGCGCTGGCCGTAATGGGACAAGAATTTTGCCTGAATTAAAATATCAGCGGTTTTGTCTAGAAAACATCTACAAAGAATATTTTGAGGCCAAATATAGAATAACAAAGGGATTTTGCTGGGACAAAAAAAACTCGGTTTAATTTAGGAAAAAAATGCAAGATTAAGAATTTTTTCTAAAATAAAATTTCTCCATTTTTACTCAAAAAATTGTACACACCATATTCAAAAGACCCAGATACAAATAGGAAAGGGATTTTGTGAGGGAAAAAAAAAACTCCTATTAATATTTGATGAAAACGCCACCCTTTAGCATAGGAAAAAAATTTTGTCCGAAATAAAATATCGTAATATTTTCTGCAAAACTTGTATATGGAAAATTTAAATATAAGGGATATAAAGAGGAAAGAACTTTTGCAAAAAAAAAAAAGAAAAAAAAACTCATTTCAATTTTTGATAAAAATGCCCGCAACCCCAACGAGGCCATTATTTTTCCCGAAATAAAATATCAACGGTTTCGTCTCAAAAACAGGTTCACAAAATATTTTGAGTTCAAATATAGAAATTGCAATGAGATTTTGAGGGAAAAAAAAGTACTCGATTTAATTTAGTACAAAAATGCAAGAACAAGAATTTTCTCCAAAATAAAATTATTCAGCTTTTACTCAAAAACATGTTCACGCCATATTAAGAAGTTCTAGATGCAAATAGGAAAGTGATTTTGAGACCAAAAAAAAATTCATGTTAATATTTGATGAGAACGCCACCAGCTACTGTAGGACAATAATTTTGTCCGAAATAAAATATCTTAATATTTTCTTCAAAACTTGTATTTGCATATTTAGATGTCCGGGATGCAAATTGGAAAGATATTTTCCAAAAAAAAAACTCGTTTAAATTTGGGACAGAAATGCGTCGGCCGTATTGGGACAAGAATTTTGCCCGAATTAAAATATCCGTGGTTTTGTCTTGAAAACATCTTCAAAGAATATTTTGAGGCCAAATATAGAAATAGCAAAGAGATTTTGCGGAAAACAAAATAACTCGGTTTAATTTGGGAGAAAAATGCCAGATCAAGAATTTTGTCCGAAATAAAATTTCTCCATTTTTGCTCGAAAATTTGTACACAACATATTCAAAAGTCCCAGATACAAATAGGAAAGTGATTGTGTGGAATAAAAAAAAAAAAAATCATGTTAATATTCGATGAAAACGCCACCAGCTAGTGTCAGACAATAATTTTAACCGAAATAAAATATCTTAATATTTTCTCCAAAACTTGTTTTGACATATTCAGATGTCCGGGATGCAAATAGGAAAGATATTTTCAAAAAAAAAACTCGTTTCCATTTGGGACAGAAATGCGTCAGCTGTAATGGGACAGGAATTTTACCCGAATTTAAATACCAACGGTTTTGTCTCGAAAACATCTTCAAAGAATATTTTGAGGCCAAATATAGATATGGAAAAGAGATTTTTCCGAAAAAAAAAATAACTCGATTTAATTTGGGAGAAAAATGCCAGATCAAGAATTTTGTACGAAATAAAATTTCTCCATTTTTATTCTAAAACAGGTACACACCATATTCAAAAGTCCCAGATACAAATAGGAAAGAGATTTTGTGAGAAAAAAAAAATTCCTATTAATATTTGATGAAAACGCCACCATCTAGTACAGGACAAGAATTTTGTCCGAAATAAAATATCGTAATATTTTCTGCAAACCTTGTATATGGAAAATTTAAATATAAGGGATACAAAGAGGAAAGAAATTTTGCAACAAAAAAAAAAATAAAAAACTCATTTCCGTTTTTTATGAAAATGCCCGCAACCCCAACGAGACCAATATTTTTCCCAAAATAAAATATCAGTGGTTTCGTCTTGAAAACAAGTTCATAGAATATTTTGAGGCCAAATATTTAAATTACAATGAGATTTTGTGCGAAAAAAAAGTACTCGATTTAATTTTGGACGAAAATGCGAGAACAAGAATTTTGTCCGAAATAAAATTATTCTGCTTTTACTCAAAAACTTTTCCACGCCATATTAAGATGTCCTAGATACAAATAGGTAAGAGATTTTGTGACATAAAAAAAAATAAATAAATAAAAAATCGTGTTAATATTGGACGAAAACGCCACCAGCTAGTGTCAAACAATAATTTTGACCGAAATAAAATATCTTAATATTTTCTCCAAAACTTGTATATGGCATATTTTGATGTCCAGGATGCAAATAGGAAAGATATTTTCCAAAAAAAAAAAAACTCGTTTCAATTTGGGACAGAAATGCGCTGGCCGTAATGGGACAAGAATTTTGCCTGAATTAAAATATCAGTGGTTTTGTCTAGAAAACATCTACAAAGAATATTTTGAGGCCAAATATAGAATAACAAAGGGATTTTGCTGGGAAAAAAAAAACTTGGTTTAATTTAGGACAAAAATGCAAGATTAAGAATTTTTTCTAAAATAAAATTTCTCCATTTTTACTCAAAAAATTGTACACACCATATTCAAAAGACCCAGATACAAATAGGAAAGGGATTTTGTGAGGGAAAAAAAAAACTCCTATTAATATTTGATGAAAACGCCACCCTTTAGCACAGGAAAAAAATTATGTCCGAAATAAAATATCGTAATATTTTCTGCAAAACTTGTATATGGAAAATTTAAATATAAGGGATATAAAGAGGAAAGAAATTTTGCAAAAAAAAAAAGAAAAAAAAAAACTCATTTCAATTTTTGATGAAAATGCCCGCAACCCCAACGAGGCCATTATTTTTCCCGAAATAAAATATCAACGGTTTCGTCTCAAAAACAGGTTCACAAAATATTTTGAGTTCAAATATAGAAATTGCAATGAGATTTTGTGGGAGAAAAAAGTACTCGATTTAATTTAGTACAAAAATGCGAGAACAAGAATTTTCTCCAAAATAAAATTATTCAGCTTTTACTCAAAAACATGTTCACGCCATATTAAGAAGTTCTAGATGCAAATAGGAAAGTGATTTTGAGACCAAAAAAAAATTCATGTTAATATTTGATGAGAACGCCACCAGCTACTGTAGGACAATAATTTTGTCCGAAATAAAATATCTTAATATTTTCTTCAAAACTTGTATTTGCATATTTAGATGTCCGGGATGCAAATTGGAAAGATATTTTCCAAAAAAAAAACTCGTTTAAATTTGGGACAGAAATGCGTCGGCCGTATTGGGACAAGAATTTTGCCCGAATTAAAATATCCGCGGTTTTGTCTTGAAAACATCTTCAAAGAATATTTTGAGGCCAAATATAGAAATAGCAAAGAGATTTTGCGGAAAAAAAAAATAACTCGGTTTAATTTGGGAGAAAAATGCCAGATCAAGAATTTTGTCCGAAATAAAATTTCTGCATTTTTATTCTAAAACAGGTACACACCATATTCAAAAGTCCCAGATACAAATAGGAAAGAGATTTTGTGAGAAAAAAAAAATTCCTATTAATATTTGATGAAAACGCCACCATCTAGTACAGGACAAGAATTTTGTCCGAAATAAAATATCGTAATATTTTCTGCAAACCTTGTATATGGAAAATTTAAATATAAGGGATACAAAGAGGAAAGAAATTTTGCAACAAAAAAAAAATAAAAAACTCATTTCCGTTTTTTATGAAAATGCCCGCAACCCCAACGAGACCAATATTTTTCCCAAAATAAAATATCAGTGGTTTCGTCTTGAAAACAAGTTCATAGAATATTTTGAGGCCAAATATTTAAATTACAATGAGATTTTGTGCGAAAAAAAAGTACTCGATTTAATTTTGGACGAAAATGCGAGAACAAGAATTTTGTCCGAAATAAAATTATTCTGCTTTTACTCAAAAACTTTTCCACGCCATATTAAGATGTCCTAGATACAAATAGGTAAGAGATTTTGTGACATAAAAAAAAATAAATAAATAAAAAATCGTGTTAATATTGGACGAAAACGCCACCAGCTAGTGTCAAACAATAATTTTGACCGAAATAAAATATCTTAATATTTTCTCCAAAACTTGTATTTGGCATATTTTGATGTCCAGGATGCAAATACGAAAGATATTTTCCAAAAAAAAAAAAAACTCGTTTCAATTTGGGACAGAAATGCGCTGGCCGTAATGGGACAAGAATTTTGCCTGAATTAAAATATCAGTGGTTTTGTCTAGAAAACATCTACAAAGAATATTTTGAGGCCAAATATAGAATAACAAAGGGATTTTGCTGGGAAAAAAAAAAAACTCGGTTTAATTTAGGACAAAAATGCCAGATTAAGAATTTTGTCTGAAATAAAATTTCTCCATTTTTACTCGAAAACTTGTACACACCATATTCAAAAGACCCAGATACAAATAGGAAAGGGATTTTGTGAGAGAAAAAAAAAATCCTATTAATATTTGATGAAAACGCCACCCTTTAGTACAGGAAAAAAATTTTGTCCGAAATAAAATATCGTAATATTTTCTGCAAAACTTGTATATGGAAAATTTAAATATAAGGGATACAAAGAGGAAAGAAATTTTGCAAAAAAAAAAAAAGAAAAAAAAAACTCATTTCAATTTTTGATGAAAATGCCCGCAACCCCAACGAGGCAATTATTTTTCCCGAAATAAAATATCAACGGTTTCGTCCCAAAAACATGTTCACAAAATATTTTGAGGCCAAATATAGAAATTGCAATGAGATTTTGTGGGAAAAAAAAAGTACTCGATTTAATTTAGTACAAAAATGTGAGAACAAGAATTTTCTCCAAAATAAAATTATTCAGCTTTTACTCAAAAACATGTTCACGCCATATTAAGAAGTTCTAGATGCAAATAGGAAAGTGATTTTGTGACCAAAAAAAAATTCATGTTAATATTTGATGAAAACACCACCAGCTACTGTAGGACAATAATTTTGTCCGAAATAAAATATCTTAATATTTTCTTCAAAACTTGTATTTGCATATTTAGATGTCCGGGATGCAAATTGGAAAGATATTTTCCAAAAAAGAAACTCGTTTCAATTTGGGACAGAAATTCGTCGGCCGTATTGGGACAAGAAATTTGCCCGAATTAAAATATCCGCGGTTTTGTCTTGAAAACATCTTCAAAGAATATTTTGAGGCCAAATATAGAAATAGCAAAGAGATTTTGCGGAAAAAAAAATAACTCGGTTTAATTTGGGAGAAAAATGCCAGATCAAGAATTTTGTCCGAAATAAAATTTCTCCATTTTTGCTCGAAAATTTGTACACACCATATTCAAAAGCCCCAGATACAAATAGGAAAGTGATTGTGTGGAATAAAAAAAAAAAAAAAATCATGTTAATATTGGATGAAAACGCCACCATCTAGTGTCAGACAATAATTTTAACCGAAATAAAATATCTTAATATTTTCTCCAACACTTGTATTGAAATATTCAGATGTCCGGGATGCAAATAGGAAAGATATTTTCAACAAAAAAACTCGTTTCCATTTGGGACAGAAATGCGTCAGCTGTAATAGGACAGGAATTTTACCCGAATTTAAATATCAGCGGTTTTGTCTCGAAAACATCTTCAAAGAATATTTTGAGGCCAAATATGGATATGGAAAAGAGATTTTGCCGAAAAAAAAAAATAACTCGGTTTAATTTGGGAGAAAAATGCCAGATCAAGAATTTTGTGCGAAATAAAATTTCTCCATTTTTACTCTAAAATGGGTACACACCATATTCAAAAGTCCCAGATACAAATAGGAAAGAGATTTTGTGAGAAAAAAAAATTCCTATTAATATTTGATGAAAACGCCACCATCTAGTACAGGACAAGAATTTTGTCCAAAATAAAATATCGTAATATTTTCTGCAAACCTTGTATATGGAAAATTTAAATATAAGGGATACAAAGAGGAAAGAAATTTTGCAACGAAAAAAAAAATTAAAAAAATAAAAAACTCATTACCGTTTTTTATGAAAATGCTCGAAACCGCAATGAGACCAATATTTTTCCCGAAATAAAATATCAGTGGTTTTGTCTCGAAAACAAGTTCATAGAATATTTTGAGGCCAAATATTTAAATTACAATGAGATTTTGTGGGAAAAAAAAAGTACTCAATTTAATTTTGGACGAAAATGCGAGAACAAGAATTTTGTCCGAAATAAAATTATTCAGCTTTTACTCAAAAACTTTTACATGCCATATTAAGATGTCCTAGATACAAATAGGTAAGATATTTTGTGACATAAAAAAAATAAATTAATTAATTAAAAATCGTGTTAATATTGGATGAAAACGCCACCAGCTAGTGTCGGACAATAATTTTGACCGAAATAAAATATCTTAATATTTTCTCCAAAACTTGTATTTGGCATATTTTGATGTCCAGGATGCAAATAGGAAAGATATTTTCCAAAAAAAAAAAAAAAAAAAAACTCGTTTCAATTTGGGACAGAAATGCGCTAGCCGTAATGGGACAAGAATTTTGCCCGAATTAAAATATCAGCGGTTTTGTCTAGAAAACATCTACAAAGAATATTTTGAGTCCAAATATAGAATAACAAAGAGATTTTGCGGGGAAAAAAAAACTCGGTTTAATTTAGGACAAAAATGCCAGATTAAGAATTTTGTCTGAAATAAAATTTCTCCATTTTTACTCGAAAACTTGTACACACCATATTCAAAAGACCCAGATACAAATAGGAAAGGGATTTTGTGAGAGAAAAAAAAATTCCTATTAATATTTGATGAAAACGCCACCCTTTAGTACAGGAAATAAATTTTGTCTAAAATAAAATTTCGTAATATTTTTTTCAAAACTTGTAGATGGAAAATTTAAATATAAGGGATACAAAGAGGAAAGAAATTTTGCAAAAAAAAAAAAAAAATATATATATATATATATATATCCATTTCAATTTTTGATGAAAATGCCCGCGACCCCAACGAGACCAGTATTTTTCCCGAAATAAAATATCAACGGTTTCGTATCGAAAACATGTTCCCAGAATATTTTGAGGCCAAATATAGAAATTGCAATGAGATTTTGTGTGAAAAAAAGTACTCGATTTAATTTAGGACAAAAATGCATGAACAAGAATTTTGTCCGAATTAAAATTATTCAGCTTTTACTCAAAAACTATTACACGCCATATTAAGAAGTCCTAGATACAAATAGGAATGAGATTTTGTGGCATAAAAAAAAAAAAAATTCATGTTAATATTGGATAAAAAACGCCTCCAGCTAGTGTTGAACAATAATTTTGACTGAAATAAAATATCTTAATATTTTCTCCAAAACTTGTATTTGGTATATTTAGATGTCCGGTGTGGGGCCCAACAATTCGTGGACCAGGCCCATTCACCCTTAGAGAGTCCGAGGGCCCAATCCGAGGAGAATTGTAGCCCAAGCTCCATGACGCAGAGCACAGACCAATTTTGGAGGCAGCCGAGGACAGTCTAGTCCTCGGCAGGCCCATAATCCCCCCAGAATAAAGGGACAAATTCGGGAGGAAATCCAAAATACCTTGGGGCGATTACCCTAAATACCCTTCTGGATAAGGCCCAATGCCTGACAGAACCGTACTCTGCAGCTTTATCAAGTCATCCCCAACAATTCCGGGATTAGACTGATGGGACCAATGTCAGTATTTGTAAAGACTGACCCTACACGTGGACGAAGGACATCGAACGCACGCTAGTATAAAAGGAGAAGTAAGTGAATCTAGAAGAGGAGGGGGAGAAAAAGAAAAAGACTTCATGAATAAGATCGCCGGAACGATCCATGCAGAGAATAGAGAAGGTCCTCCGTTGGACAGCCGGAAAGGACCACAAGGGTCCTCGAATCCAGTCCGAGGAGCCCATTCTCAGAAGTGGCAGCACGGCGGGGCTTTAAACGTTTAGGCCCAGTCCACTTTCCACAGGGACCTCTCTGAAATCCAGACCGGACCATCGTCCCGTGACCAAACCCAAGCTTTTCAAGCCCACTCTCTACAAATTGTATTGTGAGGGATCTCTCCCGCGTGAACCCAAAAATGTCACTGGGCCGCGCAGGAATCGTGTCCTTACAATTGGCGCCGTCTGTGGGAAAGCATGCGCGCTTGGCGCAGGTGGCGGTGGAGTCAACTCTCTACTAAGCAAAAATTCACGGAGCTTCCGCCGTCTCTTTTGACGTGCAGCTGTTGTTCCGACATAAACTTCTGCTAGGGGCTACTCCTTGCAGCGCCCATGGCGTAGGCCGCCCTAGGGGCTCTTGGCCTCAAGCCGGCTCTCCTCGCCCTGATCTAGGGGCTTACATCCGAAAAACAAACAAATACAAAAAACAAATCTCATAAACTTTGGACAGAACCAAGGTCTTGCATGGTCCTCGGACTCAAACCTATGGGGAAACCAAGTACAAGAGATCAATATCAAAAGTTTTGGACAGAACCAAGGCCTTGCATGGTCCACGGACTCAAGCCTGTGGGGAAACCAAACACGAAAAACAAATCTCCATAAACTTTGACAGAACCAAGGTCTTGCCATGGTCCTGGACTCAGACCTATGGGGAAAACCAAAAGTACAAGAGATCAATATCAAAGTTTTGGACAGAACCAAAGGCCTTGCATGGTCAACGGACTCAAGCCTTGGGAACAAACACGAAAAACAATTCTCATAAACTGGACGAACCAAGGTTTGCATGGTCCTCGGACTCAAACCTATGGGGAAACCAAGTAAAAGAGATCAA